>NC_057807.1:640967741-641267741 GCF_018294505.1 Triticum aestivum
CAAAACGGGACTCCACGAGATACTATTCATCTCCACCGTCGACCTCCTCCAGCCTCCACGGGCTACCGTCGACCTCCTCCAGCCTCCACGGGCTCCTGTTCATCCAGCCTCCACCACGCGCTACTCCACCGGCTACTGTTCAACCACCCCTCCACGGGCACCCCTCCATCGTCAGCTGTTCATCCAGCCCTCCACAACACGGGGTCCTGTTGAACCACCCCTCCACGGCCACCCCTCCACCATCTACTGTTCATCCAACCCTCCACACCACAGGTTCCTGTTCATCCAGAGGCAACGCCACCGCTCACTATTCATCCAACCCCCCTGCAACACTCACTGTTCATCCCAGAGGCAACATCGATCGACTTCAGTTAGCAGCAGTAGCGAAGGAATCTCTCCATCGGGTTCTGTTAACAGCCATCGATCGATCGCTCGGGTTCAGTAACGTGTAGCCTGCAGTGCAATCGCTCGGGTTCAGTTAGAGCCCAACACCTCGCTCGGCTTCAGTTAGAGCCAACGCCTCGCACACACGCGCGTACGTACGAGAGAAACGCGCATCGCTCCGCCCCCGACCTCCCACCGTAACCGGCAACTCCCCGAAATTTTCCTCCCCCTCGCTTCTACCACGGGTTTTCCATCATGGACAGCCCAAAGAATATCATGCAGCTGCGTCTCCGGCCCGCCAAGGACGAAAAGCCCATTTTCTGTCATGATTTTTTGTCATAGAAGTAGGAGCCCACCACATCTATGATGATACCGGGTTTTGTCACAATTATCGTCATAGAAGCGTCATATGTGTGATAGATTTTTTTTCGTTCGGCCCAAAATGTCACGGATGTGTCTTTTTTTGTAGTGTTGATCACTGTTGGGGCCGCATTGTCGTAGGAAGATGCGCAGATAACCCGTTGGGCACCGGTATACAGTTGTTCAATCAATGTATAGGCGGCCTTTAGCTTCATCCATATATTAGAGCCCAGATGAGCAATGCGGCTATCTACAGAGGTTTAAGGATTTCATGTTAAACCGACAAAATTTCAAAGCGGAACATTCACAAAGCCTTGGCAAAGGGTACTTACCAAATATTGCAGAAGTCATGTCATTGACTTGGCGCTTCAATCCAGTAAGCTCTTCCGCCACCGGCTTAAGAGCTGATTCAGCATCTTCCACCCACTTCAGCAATCAAGCCTTTTCGGTGTCCCAGTTGACCCGCTCAGACTTGAGCCACTCTTTGAGATGCTCCATGGTGGTTAAGGAAGTTTTTAACTCATCTTTTTCCTTGGTGGTTTCTGCTTGTTGGGATTTAAGATTCTCTTGAAGATCATCAATTTGAGAGACTTGTTGATTTATTTCAGTCTGCAATAGTCAGAAGAACATGTCAATATCTTTTTTGGAAGTCCCAAGCGTATAACCAGTTATACACTTGGCACTTGGGGGCTAATGTGGATCACTTTTTTCTACTGATTATTGAAGTCCCACGGATTAATACAAGTTTTAATCATGGCACTTGGGGGCTAATGTGTGTTTGATCAAAAAATACACAAGGAAAATCAACAAAGTACAGTATGGAATATATAAAGTCCCGGTTTGACTCTCTAAGACAACCCGGCCCTTGGGGGCTACAATGCAATGACGGAACAGAGTAAAAGATCAAATGGTTTACCTCATAGCGCTCTTTCATCAGGTTTACCAAACCGGCCTCATAATCCCGGCTTGTGAAGAGGCGGTTCAAGAAACCGGAATGAAGATCCTGAGCAGACAAGTTAGCATAGCTTGACAAATCAGTCTTGCTTTTCCCCTTGTTCATAAAATCAAATTCATCCTTGGCGGAATGTTTAGAAAAAGCAACTGGATTGCCCGGGGTGGTATATGTAGTGCCAGTAATAACAACATCATCATCTTTGGCTGGACTTGATGGATTGACATTCTCCTTAACTGGGCTTGGCGCTTTGACAGTAGGGCTCGGCGGTTTGGTAACAGGGCTTGGCGGATCAACAGTTGAATCCCGCTGATCAACAGTTGGACTTGGAGGGGTGGCATGAGGGTTTGATGTATCAACATGTGTCTCCGGTTCAGCTTCTGGAGGGTTAGCATCAGCGCCTGGGTTTTGCGGAGCAGAGTTGCCTATGGCAATCTCAGGATTTTCGCCCTCATTCTCTGGGGTCTTCTCCGGATCAACATCGTCAGTACGGCCGCTAGTCTTGGCTTTCTTACTCAATCGGGCCTTGGCGCTACAACATCCAAAGTTAGAATATGATAAACCGACGCATGAAGAAACAAATTGAGGAACATTGTACTTACCCAGCGACGGTCTTGAGGGGAGGCAGCTGAGTGGTTGATGAACCGCCAGACGAGTTGGAAGATACCTGATAATTCGGGTCAGACAGATTGAGTGGGCATCGGAAGAAACCCTTCAAAGGATAAAGTTTTTCAGGAGAACAAGTCACCTCTGGACGATGTTTCGGGGTTGGTGTATCTGGTAGACCGCACGAGGTGATTTGCTGGCTACTGTGCCTGGTTGTGCGATGTTCTGCAGCTTGTTGTGTCTTCAAAGAAAATTTTGGATCCAAATGAGCAAGGGGTGAGAGTGTTTTACTTTCCGAACTGTGCGGCGAACTCTTTGAACCGGCACAAGATCTGAATCGGAAGAAAGAGTGATTACCTCAACATGGTCTGCGTGGCTGGCCTCAGCGTCTTCCTGGGAATAATCACTGTCAATAAGATGTACGAAAAAGGAACCAAGTGAGTCAAGTTCTACCTCTGCGTCTGATTCCTCATCTTCTGGCGGATCAGAAGACTCGGCGGTTTTCTTCTTGGAAATTTTCTTGGTGGCCTTGGTCTTTGCACGAGGAGCCCTGGCCGGTTTAGTCCATTTCCAGAAGGAGTTGTTGGCCTGTGACATTAAGGCAAGGAAATGTTAGCACATAATCAAAGCGGAGGCGAATCAGTAAGTATTAAGATGAACTTTACCGCTGGAAGTTGATTGGAGACGCAAAAAGGTGGCAACCCGATTTGGCTGCATGCAGAGATCATTTCATCAAGCATCTTCTTCACAAATTCAGTAACTTCAAGGTCCGTCATTACTACTTCATGATAGCGTTGATGGTCTTTGATGTTGCCAGTATATTCATGCATCAATCCGGGGCGGCGGCTTAAAGGCAAAATACCCCATGAAACCCAGCAGCGGACAAGATCAATGCAAGTCAAACCGTTGGCCATGAGAGCCCGGAGCTTGGCGAGTTGAGGTGCAAAGGCTTTCCATTCTGCGGCGGATAATCGTGAAGGTAATGGGTGACCGTTGCTAAGCTGGTGAGGGCGGTAACCCGGCAAAGGATTTTCTCCATCAGGGGCAGTATTCTGGCAATAAAACCAAGTTTGGTCCCAATCTTTAGGATGGCTGTGATGTTTTCCATGAGGGAAGTCAACTTCTTTCCTTTTCTGAATTGAAACACCACCAAGTTCTGTGTTTGGACCATCAGAGAATTCCGTACGGTGGTTCAAATGAAAAAAATCCCGGAACAACTCCACAGATGGTTCTTCTTGAAGGTAGACTTCGCAGAATACTTGAAAGTTGCATATATTGGACACGGAGTTCGGTCCAATATCTTGTGGATGGAGTTGAAAGCTTGCGAGGACATCCCGGAATTTTTATGATCCGGGCGGGCTGAATCCCCGGTCTAAGTGTTGCTAAATACAATCACTTCTCCATCTTGAGGTTCAGGTGGGCATTCAGAGCCCGGAACTCGCCAATGAAGGACCCTTTTTGAGGCTAAAGCGCCAGTGGTGACATATCCGTTGATTTGTGTCTCCGTAATCCGGGACGGAACCCAATTGCAAGCAAAGAATTGTTTGGTCATCTCGGAAGGAAAACTGAAAGGAAAAATAAAAGCCGGTTTACAATTAACGGTTTAAGTGTACTATTCAGTGTTAAACCGGAAATTGCTGCTCAAGTTCAATTGGCGGTTTAAGAGAGGGCTAATGATATATGGCGGATTGGTTATCAAAGGTTAAACCGCCCGTAGGCAGAAGGGCCTAGGTTCAAAATCTACTAAGTGTTACAAAAACAGGTTTCACAATATCGCAGTACAATTTTGGATCTACCGTGGATAACTAAAGAAAATTTTCCTGAACCTTACAATGGCGCTAAGAGGAACAGGGAAGATCCAGGCACAGTCTGTTTTGAGCAGCAAGAAGCCACGGGATGGTGGACTATCAAAATGAATCTAGCCGCAAATCAAAGCCTAGCAGATGCATACATACACCCTCAGTAAAAGGACTAAGGAGAAGGTTGCAGAAGAACTGAGGAATGGCGGCGGACATGGATGAACTCGAAAACCCTAATGAAGATCTAGGGTAACAGGGAAGTGAACTTACCAGGGCCACTCAGCGGTGGAGGAGCGCGGCAGGGTCTCTGGAACAAACAGGGTGATGCAGCGGCCTTGGTCAGTGCAGATTCGAAGATCGACGGCGGCAGCGGCGCTGGAGTTCTTCGGTCGCGAGGAAGAAGATGAGGAGAAAGGGGAAAAATGAAAGTGCCCATTGGGTTTATTTATAACAGGGCAGGAAGATAAAGACTAGCGCGAAAATCGAGGAGTCCAAAGCGACAAGTGGCGCAGCTGTCGCCTCGATTTCCGGGATAACAGGGCAGGGAATCTTTTTATTTGTTTTTTACAGAAATGACGTCATGATGATCCATTGTTGTATTCGGAGGATGACGTCACGGCGGTTTAACAATGTTTATAAAAGAGGACATCACGGCGGTTTACGAGAAACGAAGGAGGATGTTCGCAGGATTTTTCTAAGTATTGAAGATTGACATGAACAAGTTCAAATCACTCTGGGGCCTAATGTTGGGGATATAACTATTGAGTATAAACCGCCCAGGAGGGCCTGGTTTACCCTCAACTGTATTGAAGCCCATGAAGACTCAGAAGATGGTGTTTTACTATGAAGCTTAGAGGCCCGGAGCCCAAAGGCGGATTAGGGCCCATAATAGCAAACCGCCATGGTTATGTAAACTTGTGTTGTAAGTTAGGAAAGGAGAGACCGAGCCGGACCCTTGTATGAGTCGGCCTCGGGACTCTGTAGACCGGCCGGGCGTCAACCTGTGTATATAAAGGGACGACCCGACGGCGGTTCAGGGACAACAGACAACAACTCAAGACTCGGGCAAAGCGTATTTGCTCCCTGATTATCAAAACCCAACCAATCCCATCACAACTAGACGTAGGCTTTTACCTTCATCGAAGGGGCCGAACTAGTATAAAAATCCCGTGTCCCTTGTCCGGTTTAACCCCTTCAAGCTAACCCGTAGCAATGGCTCCACGACTAAGTCCTTTCATGAGGACATCTGACGTGTTAATTCCACGAAACTAGTGCTCCCTCATAATCCATGAAATAAGAGATGAATAGAAAATTTTCCACTTTCATGGGTAGTAGGCTCATTGACTAGCACATTTCTAATCTACATCAATTTGTCCTTGCAAGTATGCTCTATACTGCCATTCATGGTGGTGACAACACTCGATGTGGCTAGCTCTTCGGCGGACCACAAGTGCATCACATATGCTCTTGTATGGCTAGCTCATTTAGGAAGTCTTAAATTTCATGTACATGTTACTTCTTGAGCTTGCGTTGGTTTTCCCTTGAAGAGGAAGGGTGATGCAGCAAAGTAGTGTAAGTATTTCCCTCAGTTTGAGAACCAAGGTATCAATCCAGTAGAAGAGAACGCACAGGTCACCGAATACCTGCACAAACAATCAAACAACTTGCACCCAACGCGATAAAGGGGTTGTCAATCCCTTCATGGTTACTTGCAAAACTGAGATCTAATAGACATAGATAAACGGTAAAGTGAATATTTTTGGTATTTTTGGTTTATAGATCGGAAAGTAAAAGATTGCAAAAAGAGTAGATTGGAAACTAAAATTTTAGATCGGTAACTTATATGACGGAAAATAGACCTAGGGGCCATAGGTTTCACTAGAGGCTTCTCTCAGGATAGAACATATTATGGTGGGTGAACAAATTACTGCCGAGCAATTGGCAGAAATGCGCAAAGTTACGACGATATCTAAGGTAAAAATCATGAATATAGGCATCATGTTCATGTCAAGTAGACCGAACAATTCTGCATCTACTACTATTACTCCACACATCGACCGCTATCCAATATGCATCTAGAGTATTAAGTTCATAAAGAACAGAGTAACGCAGTAAGAAAGATGACATGATGTAGAGGAATTAACTCAAGCAATATGATGAAAATCCCATCTTTTTATCCTCGATGACAACAATACAATACGTGCCTTTATGGCCAGGACACCGCAATATTGAAACCAAAGCTAAGCACTTCTCCCATTGCAAGAAAAATCAATCTAGTTGGCCAAACCAAATCGTTAGTTCGAAGAGACTTGCAAACATATCAAATCATGCATATAAGAATTCAGAGAAGATTCAAATAATATTCGTAGATAAGCTGATCATAAACCACAATTCATCGGATCTCGGCAAACACACCGCAAAAAAGCATTACATTGAATAGATCTCCAAGAACATCGAGGAGAACATGGTATTGAGAATCAAAGAGAGAGAAGAAACCATCTAGCTACTAGCTATGGATCCGTAGGTCTATACTAAACTACTCACGCTTCATCGGAAGGGAAATGGTGTTGATGTAGAAGCACTCCGTGATCGAACGCCCCTCCGGCAGGATGCCGGAAAAGGCCCCTAGACGGGATCTCACCGGTACAGAAGGTTGCGGCGGTGGAGAAGTGTTTTCGTGGCTCTCTCTGTTGGTTTTGAGACATATGAGAATATATAGGCGAAGAAACTAGGTCGGTGGAGTCACGAGGGGCCCATAAGGGTGGGGGCGCGCCCTACCCCCCTGGGCATGCCCTTCGTCCTTGTGTCCGCCTCGTGGCTTCTCTGACTTGCACTCCAAGTCCTCTGAATGTCTTCTGGTCCAAGAAAAATCATCGCGAAAGTTTTATTCCGTTTGGACTTTGTTTGGTATTCCTTTTTTGCGAAACTCTAAAACAAGGGAAAAAACAGGAACTGTCACTAGGCTCTAGGTTAATAGGTTAGTCCCAAAAATAATATAAAGTAGCATATTATGTTGGGGAACGTAGTATTTCAAAAAAAATTCCTACGATCACACAAGATCTATCTAGGAGAAGCATAGCAACGAGCAGGGAGAGTGTGTCCGCTTACCCTCGTAGACCGAAAGAGGAAGCGTTTAGTAACGCGTTGATCTATCCAAACATCTTTGTGATCCAATCGATCAAGTACCAAATGCACGGTACCTCCGCGATCTGCACACGTTCAGCTCGGTGACGTCCCTCATACCCTTGATGTAGTTGAGGCCAAGGGAGAGTTTCGTCAGCTCGGTGTGGTGACGGTGATGATGAAGTTACCGACGGAGGGCTTTGCCTAAGCACTACGACAATATGAAGGAGGTGGAAAACTATGGAGGGGGCACCACACACGGCTAAAGATCAACTTGTGTGTCTATGGGGTGCCCCTCCCCCGTATATAAACGAGGGGAGGAGGAGGATGGCTGGCCACAAGGGCGCGCCTAAGGGGGGATTCCTACTCCTAGTAGGAGTAGGCTTCCCCCTTTCCTAGTCCAAGTAGGAGACGAAGGAAGGAGAGGGAGAGGGAAAGAGGGGCCGCACCCCCTCCCCTAGTCCTATTAGGATTCCCCTTGGGGGGGGCGCCACATCCTGGCTATTGCCCTCTCTCTTCCCTAAGGCCCAATAAGGCCCATTACTTCCCAGGGGGGTCCAGTAACCCCTCCGGTACTCCAGTTTTATCCGAAACCAACCCAAACACTTCCGGTGTTCGAATAACATGGTCCAATATATGAGTATTTATGTCTCGACCATTTCAAGACTCCTCGTTGTCGGTGTCAAAACCGGCGGATCTCGGGTAGGGGTTCTCGAACTGTGCGTCTAAGGCTAATGGTAACACGAGGCGGGGGACACGATGTTTACCCAGGTTCGGGACCTCTTGATGGAGGTAATACCCTACTTCCTGCTTGATTGATCTTGATGATATTAGTATTACAAGAGTTGATCTACCACGAGATCGTAGAGGCTAAACCCTATAAGCTAGCCTATGATTATGATTGTTGTTGTCCTACTGACTAAACCCTCCGGTTTATATAGACACCGGAAGGGGCTAGGGTTACACAAATTCGGTTACAGAGAAGGAGATATACATATCCGAATTGCCAAGCTTGCCTTCCATGCAAAGGAGAGTCCCATCCGGACACGGGACGAAGTCTCCAATCTTGTATCTTCATAGTCCAACAGTCCGGCCAAAGTATATAGTCCGGCTGTCCGAGGACCCCTTAATCCAGGACTCCCTCAGTAGCCCCTGGACTAGGCTTCAATGACGATGCGTCCGGCACGCAGATTGTCTTCGACACTGCAAGGCGGGTTCCGTCTCCAAATACTTCATAGAAGATTTTGAACATGAGAATCGTGTCCGGATCTGCAAAACAAATTCCACATACCATCGTAGAGAGCACAA
Organism: Triticum aestivum; assembly: GCF_018294505.1. NCBI lineage: Eukaryota > Viridiplantae > Streptophyta > Magnoliopsida > Poales > Poaceae > Triticum > Triticum aestivum. Next base: position 640,976,274 of record NC_057807.1, read on the forward strand.
TATTCCACAAATCTAATCTGCTGACAGCTTTTTATAGCATGACATCACGCCACGGTCCGGTCATTATTTGAACCGTTTTTCACTACCAGCTACTCCATGTAATGCGAGGCGGTTTACTTGACACATCTTGTCGAAGCAGAGATCGTGTCCCCTTATCGCAGGATTCTCATCAATACGGGCATGGGTAACCCAACCGTGCCATCAATCGTGGCGCTTGGGGAATAAGCGATTTTAACGGGCAAGTGGGGAGGCGCACAGTTTCTACCACCTTTATAAAGATATAGGGATTCGCCTTTCTCACCCACGCCTTCTTCTTCCTTCGCACATCCATTCTCGCACGCTCGAGCTCCAGCGCCCCAGTTCTCGCCTTCTCTGTACAGCCATTTCAAACATGTTCGGAGCGGGAGGCAAGTGGATGGCCTCCTCCGTCACGGAGGAGGGCATTACGAAGCTCCGGGAGGCCGGATACTTGGCCGCAGACATCGCGCACCATCTCCCGGACGCAGGGCATATCGTTCCGACTCTGGAACCCCACGAGAGGGTTGTGTTCCTCGCCCACTTCGTCCGCGGACTGGGATTCCCCCTCCACCCATTTGTCCGCGGGCTCATGTTTTACTATGGGCTAGATTTTCATGATCCGGCCCCTAATTTCATCCTCAACATCTCGGTGTTTATCGTCGTGTGCGAGGCTTTCCTCCGCATCAAGCCCCACTTCGGCCTGTGGCTGAAGATCTTCAACATGAAGCCGAAGATAGTGGTCGGCCAGCAAGCGGAGTGTGGATGCGCCATGGTGGGAAAGATGCCCAACGTCACCTGGCTCGAAGGCTCCTATGTGGAGACCGTCAAGGGGTGGCAATCGGGGTGGTTCTACATCATCGAGCCTTGCGACGCCAACTGGGCGGTGGCCCCCGAATTCCGATCTGGCATCCCCATGCGGCTCACCTCCTGGAAGAAGAAGGGCTTAGCCTGGGGTGCGCTTGCGGAGCTGACCAGACTCCAGAACTGCGTCAAAAATATGATAAGCAAGAAGATCAAGCTTGTCAACATGGTCCAAGTCATGCTCTTCCGCTGGATCCTCCCGTGTCAAAGACGGACATTCAACATGTGGGAGTTCGATTCGGCCAAAAACCAGACGCTGCGAGAGCTCTTCGACACGATGCACAAAGACGTCTGGAAGGTGTTGTTCAAGGCCACCGAAGTACCTCCTCTCACCACCGAGGACCGCGGACTCAGCACAAAGCGCCCTCCAATCCGGTAAGCTCTCTATATTTCACAAGATGTGCCTTTCCTCAGTATGTTCGTGGGAGGAATCTAAGCCATCATACTGATGTAACAGGACTATGTGGCGACAGCGGAGCAGATCGACTGTCTAGCTCCATTGCCTGAAGATCCAGCAACTGCTTTCCTAGACGGAGATGCTGTTTCCGGCGCCCTATGAGGTGCCGGAGAAGAAGGCCAAGAAGAAGGCCATGGGGACCAAGAAAGGTCTCCGGCGCAAGGTTGTGCCGGACTCATCGTCCGAAGACACCGAGGCAAACTCCTCCAATGACAACGAGGAGGAGGAAGAGGAAAACCCCCTCCCTCAAACCTAGGGGGAGAATAAAAGGAAGGCCGCCCCATCCGGGGAGGCCGAAGGGTCCAAGAAGGGAAGGACCCTCCCTCTGGACCACTCCACAACAGCCGCCTACAACGACGAGGAGTGGCTACCCAGGGACAAGCCCCTGGCGAAGTTGTAAGTATCCGGATACCATAATACTTCTAGCATGTTTAGTTTTATGGCTTGTTATCATGTCAAAATATGTTTGTGCAGTCCGTCCAAAGCCCGCATCGACTTATCCTCGGATGGGTCTTTGAGCTCGTCGGCGATGAACAGCGATTCGCTCCCAACGGCCTCCACTCCCCGGCCTGTGGACGACATCGAATTGTTGTCTCAGAGGATACCAGGCCAGGGGGAGATAGTTCTGGAGGCGCCTCAAGGCGAAACCCCCGATGCCGGGATCATGGGGGGGGGGGAGATCCCCATGGATTTTGATGAGGGGGTCCGCAGCAAGCTTGGCCCCCAGCCGGATACTGCGTCGGAACCTCCAGTGGTTCCGGACTCGGGCAGGCAGCCCCTCGCTAAGGGGGGAGAGCCGCCTGTATCGATGACCTCTGTCCATCCAGAGGCATCGGATAACCTGGTGGAAGCGCTTCAGAGAGCTTCCTTTTATGAAGAACACCGTACTCTTTATGAGTACGGTGATTGCGAAGGTTCAGTCTGCCAAAAGCGGATTTACTGATGCCTGCACCAGCCTCCTGACAGGCTTTGAGGTAAGTAATTAAATTATGAGAAAATATTAGAGTATAGACAGTAGCCCCTGATGCTCTATTTGGTGTTCGGAAAGAAAGGTCTAACAGAGGATCAAATATTATCCCCGGGAGTCTAATCATATTATGTCTATGTGAATAAGCAGGCGTTGCTACTGGCCGCCACCGCCCATACTACGGAGGTCTCTGGACTGAAGCGGAACCTGGGGCGGGCCGAAGAAGAGCTCGGCCCCGTGAAGAGGCAGCTCGAAGAGAACAATGATGAGTGATACCCCGTCCATGTGTTATATAAAGGAAAAAATCATTGATGCTAATAGAAGCATGATAAATTTTAATAGGGGCCACGACCGAAGTGGCGGCCCTTAAGAAGGCGTTGTCCGAGGCTGAAGACAAAGCGGCCAAGGAGTGCACCGATCGTGAAAAACAAGAGGCTCGGGTTGATGAGGTCCAACAAGAGCTCCAGGATTTCATCAAAAAATTCGAGTCCTTGGAGCATGACTCCAAGACGCAAGAGTCGGAGCTTGCGAAGGCCCGTCAGAGCGTGCAAGACGCCAAGGTCAAAGCCCAGAAGGCCCTCCAGGAGATTGAGGCGGCCAAGACGATAGCGGCGTGTAAGGCTTTCATTATGCAAAGCAAGCATGTGAAGGAGACTTTCCTTTTACTTACATGAATTCAGAGTTCTCCAGGAGCATTCGCAGATCTGCCGCTAGCATCTCTGATGCCGCCGAGTTCTACCGAGCTAAGGAAGGGAGCTCGACGGATAAGCTGTTTTGGTCCCAGTATATTGGGGTAGAACATCCGATGCCCTTGAGCGACCAGCTGAAGCAACTGGTCGAACTTCACAAGGCGGCCGAACTGGCCATGAAGGACCTCATAGTCCGGCTGTGGCCTGGCGAGCCCCTTCCCGGTAGCTACTTCGGCCTTGCCAAGCGGATGGTAAATGCCTGTCCACGGCTTGAAGTCATTAAGCGGTCCGTCTGCATTGAAGGTGCACGTAGGGCCTTTGCCCGTGCAAAAGTGCACTGGGCGAAGATGGATGCCGAGAAGTTGGTGACAGAGGGGCCGCCGAAGGGCAAGGAGCATCGCCACCCCGAACAGTACTATGAGAATGTCATTAAGGGTGCCCGCCTTGTGGCGGATGAATGTGATAAGGATGTAATATTTGAATGAATGTACTCATATCATCCTGTAATATGAAAACGAGTTTATGTGCACTATATGGCGCTTGTTAATTTAAAATATTACCTTCTGTGCGGCCGTTTATAAAATCTTGAGAGTTGGCCAGTCGTCGGCTTCTGCTCCCATGTAACTAGTACTGGGGTGTTTGGGATAAATATAAACACTCTTTATCCAAATTTTTGGTCCTTTTAAGGAGGTGTTTAACGCAGCGAACGAGGCAATCAGACTATACAACTTTATCAATCTCACTTGGCCATAGAAGGCTACAATTTTAAATTTTGGCGAAGCCCCTAGTATCCAGAAGGCCAGACCTGGGGCACTATACACGCCTAAATCGGACGAAGTCGATTCCTTGCCTGAAGCGGAAAAAATCTTTAAGGATCTGAGACCTCTCGAATAGCGACCAGCTCTCGCCTTATCATGACAGTCAATTTTCGGCTTTCTCTACTGAGGTGCTCGTCCGGAAGAACCGGGACACAATCGCAGTAGTTCTCCCTGTGCTACCTTAGCCGATATAGCGGAACGTAAGGTACCAAAACATAGGAGCCGGGAAAACCCAACTATTGACCCAAGACATGATTCGGAGCTGATGCATATAATGCTATAGTTTGGGGTGCCGCACTGTCAAAAGTGTTTGGACTTTTCTTGCCATGTTATGGAGTACACTGAAGCCCCTGGCAAACTGGGCGTACCAAAATGCACGGATGTAGTAAATAAGCAGTAAAGGAAAGGGGTCAATAAACGTAATAGTAAGCTGACACTGTACACTATTTTCCCTTGTTATTCAAATGATACGTCAAAGCGTACATATACAAGTAGTGCGATAAGCAAAATAGGACTGTTTGACACATCCTGACCAGGAGCGAGCTGTGTGCGGGTATGTAAAACAGGTATAACATCGTTATCGGGGACCACCTGAGGATTCCCTTGGACGCCCCAGCTTCTTGTATTCTTGGTGTGTCCGTCCCGCTATGTGTCTGATAGTCGGTCTATCGGAAGAGCCTCCCGAAGATGGGGACCTGAAAGAAAAAAGGTGTAAAGATGTGTGGGTCCTGGGCGGTCGAACCGCATTGTGGACCGTGTCATAGCCGTGCCTCCGCCTATGCCCATGGTATGTTAAGTGCGTAACTATGTACATGCGGCATAAATTTTGCCGCTTGACTGAGACTAGGGCGGAGGCCGAATTGCTAGTCGAGCTCTGGTCGTGCCGGATGATCCTGTTGCGGGGTACTTGGGACTCGCTTGACGGTGTCCGGGTTCTTTATTTCCGAATTGGTTGTTTGCCAAAGAAGGCTATTTTGTACTTCTGCCATGAGGGCCGCAGTGAGCTCTTCCGTACGGAGCGGGTGCTCTGTGTTTCCATTAACTGTTATAACCCCACAAGGTCCTGGCATTTTGAGCTTGAGGTATGCATAATGCGGTACCGCATTGAATCTGGCAAATGCACTTCATCCGAGCAGCGCATGATAGCCACTGCGGAAGGGGACGATATCGAAGATTAGCTCCTCGCTTCCGAAATTGTCCGGAGATCCGAAGACCACTTCCAGTGTGATTGAGACCGTGCAACAGGCCTCCACACCTGGTATGACACCCTTGAAGGTGGTTTTTGTGGGCTTGATCCTTGAGGGGTTGATGCCCATTTTGCACACTGTATCCTGATAGAGCAGGTTCAGGCTGCTGCCACTGTCCATGAGGACTCGAGTGAGATGGAATCCATCAATGATGGGGTCAAGGACCAATGCGGCGGAACCGCCATGACGGATACTGGTAGGATGGTCCCTGCGATCGAAAGTGATCGGACAAGAGGACCATGGGTTGTACTTTGGGGCGACTGGCTCCATCGCATAGACGTCCCTTAGTGCACGCTTCTGTTCCCGTTTGGGAATATGGTTTGTGTATATCATATTCACCGTTTTCACCTGAGGAGGGAATTTCTTCTGTCCGCCTGTGTTCGGCAGCCGGAGCTCCTTGTGGTTATAGCTATGAAGCCCATTTTCCTTGTTTTCGGCATTCAACTTGCCGGCCTGTTTAAACACCCAGCATTCTCTGTTGGTGTGGTTGGCTGGTTTATCGGGGGTGCCGTGAATTTGACATGAGCAATCAAGTATGCGGTCCAAACTGGACGAGCCCGAATTGTTTCTTTTGAATGGCTTTTTCTGCTGTCTGGATTTAGAGCCTTTGAATCCGGCATTGACTGACGTGTCTTCGGCGTTGTCGCCGTTGTTGCGACGCTTGTATCTATTGCGTCGTGGCTTGCCGTTGCTATTTCTGGCTTCTGAATCGCCGGATTTTTTTGGTATGATGTTGCTACGAGCCAGCCAGCTGTCCTCGCCCGCGCAAAATCGGGTCATGAGTGTCGTGAGGGCTGCCATGGATTTTGGCTTCTCTTGGCCGAGGTGTCGGGCGAGCCATTCGTCACGGATGTTATGCTTGAAGCCTGCTAAGGCTTCGACATCCGAATAGTCGACAATTTGGTTCTTTTTAGTTAGGAACCAAGTCCAAAATTTCCTGGCTGTTGGGTTATGTGACTTAAGTCGTCAGCATCCGGTGGTCGCACGTAAGTGCCCTGGAAGTTGTTGAGGAATGCGTCTTCCTGGTCCTCCCAACTGCCAATGGAGCTTGCTTGCAGGCTATTCAGCCAATGCCAAGCCGGTCCTTTGAGCTTAAGTGGTAGGTACTTTATGGCATGTAAGTCATCGCCGCGGGCCATGTGAATGTGTAGGAGAAAATCTTCAATCCATACCGCGGGGTCTGTTGTGCCATCATATGATTCAATGTTCACGGGTTTAAACCCTTCTGGCAATTTATGATCCATTACTTCATCAGTGAAGCATAGGGGATGTGCGGCACCTCTATGCCGGGCTAGATCCCGATGTAGTTCAAATGAATCTGGTCTGTTGTATTTGGCCCGGCCGGACTTTTGTTTATTGTATCCGGCATGACGGTCATCGTCACGCATTGTGGCACGCCCCCGTGATCCGTGGATCAATCTTGACTATCCTCCTTTGTTTTCAAATACGGCTCTTAGGTCCTTCATGTAGCCCCGGGCCTTAGTATTATCGTTTGATTGGCGACGGGGTGCGGTCTGGACTTCGGGCTGGTACGCCGCTTTGTCTTGACCACGGGGTGGCCGGTCAGCCGCATTATGCGTTGGTAGTGTGGGCTCTAACGCATCCTCCTCGAGTTGAGGTAGCAACCTGCGCTTTGGGTAACTTTTGGTAGGGCGCTCGAGACCGTATTCCTTGTCAACCAGGACCTCGGTCCATCTATCAGTTAGCAGATCTTGATCAGCTTGAAGCTGTTGCTGCTTTTTCTTCAGGCTTTTTGTAGTGGCTATAAGTTGGCGCTTGAAGCGCTCCTGCTCGACGGGATCCTCAGGCATGATGAATTCTTCATCGCCAAGGCTCACTTCGTCTCCGGAGAGAGGCATGTAATTATCATCCTCTGATTCTCCATCTTTTGCCTATTCCTTAGGGCTAGCTTACCCATTCTCTTGCTCGGCCCGCTCGAAGCCTGGCTGGGCAGGATTGTTTTCGTCTTTGGCACCATCCGGATTGTTATCTCTTGTGTCGGTATCACTATTTTTGCTATGGAGGGGCTTGGAGCGGCGCCTATGACGCCGGTGCCTACATTGCTTCTTCAAGGGGTTATCTTCTGTTGCCTCATCACCATTGCTTTCTTTGGGGGTGTCCACCATATATATATATATCATATGATGAGGTGGCTGTCCAGCACCCCATAGGCGGTGGTTCCTGTTCTTCTCCTGCATCGTTGTCCATACCGTCGATGTCTCCGGAGTTGAAGTGAAGCACGTCGGTTAAGTCATCGACAGTGGCTATTAAGTGGGTGGTGGGTGGGGAACAAATTTCTTCGTCGTCCGCTTCCCACTCGAGCCGGACATAGTTCGGCCAAGAATCTCCCGACAAGGAAAGAGACCTTAATGAATTTAGCACATCCAAGGGTGAGTGCTGAAAAATATCCGTGGAGGTGAACTCCATGACCGGTGCCCAATCAGATTTGATAGGCACGGACGTACGCGGTTGGGATCCTGTAGCCGGAGACGAGTTCGGGGGTCCGACGATACCGACCTCATAAGAGGTGGGGTCAGTGTTCGGCTCCAAGGCCGATGAGTACGCGACCTCCATGGCAGGGTCCATCCACCCATCCTCGGATGGCAGAATCTGCTCCGGATTGATTCCCGGGGCCGCCGCAGGCGCGATCTCCTGAACTCATTAGTCACAATGCTTGCAAGGCTTATAGTGATGTGCATTACCGAGAGGGCCCAGAGATACCTCTCCGACAATCGGAGTGACAAATCCTAATCTCGATCTATGCCAACTCAACAAACACCATCGGAGACACCTGTAGAGCATCTTTATAATCACCCAGTTACGTTGGACGTTTGATAGCGCACTAAGTGTTCCTCCAGTATTTGGTAGTTGCATAATCTCATAGTCATAGGAACATCTATAAGTCATGAAGAAAGCAATAGCAATAAACTGAATGATCATAGTTCTAAGATAACAGATGGGTCTTGTCCATCACATCATTCTCTAATGATGTGATCCCGTTCATCAAATGACAACACATGTCTATGGCTAGGAAACTTAACCATCTTTGATTAACGAGCTAGTCTAGTAGAGGCATACTGGGGACACTCTATTTATCTATGTATTCACACATGTACTAAGTTTCCGGTTAATACAATTCTAGCATGAATAATAAACATTTATCATGATATAAGGAAATATAAATAACAACTTTATTATTGCCTCTAGGGCATATTTCCTTCAGTCTCCCACTTGCACTAGAGTCAATAATCTAGATTACATAGTAATGATTCTAACACCCATGGATTCTTGGTCCTGATCATGTTTTGCTCATGAGAGAGGCTTAGTCAACGGGTCTGCAACATTCAGATCCGTATGTATCATGCAAATCTCTATGTCTCCCTCCTTGACTTGATCGCGGATGGAATTGAAGCGGCTCTTGATGTGCTTGGTTCTCTTGTAAAATCTGGATTCCTTTGCGAAGGCAATTGCACCAGTATTGTCACAAAAGATTTTAATTGGACCCAATGAACTAGGTATGACACCTAGATCGTATATGAACTCCCTCATCTAGACTCCTTCATTTGATGCTTCCAAAGCAGCTATGTATTTCGCTTCACACGTAGATCCCGTCATGACGCTTTGCTTGGAACTGCACCAACTTACAACTCCTCCATTCAATATAAATGCGTATCCGGTTTGTGAGTTAGAGTCATCCGAATCAGTGTCAAAGCTTGAATCGACGTAACCGTTTACGATGAGCTCTTTGTCACCTCCATAAACAAGAAACATATCCTTAGTCCATTTTAGGTATTTCAGGATGTTCTTGACCGCTGTCCAGTGATCCACTCCTGGATTACTTTGGTGCCTCCCTGCTAAACTAATATCAAGGCACACATCAAGTCTGGTACACAACATTGCATACATGATAGAACCTATGGTTGAAGCATAGGGAATAAATTTCATTTTCTCTCTATCTTCTATAGTGGTCGGGCATTGAGTCTGACTCAACTTCACACCTTGTAACACATGCAAGAACCCTTTCTTTGCTTGATCCATTTTGAACTTCTTCAAAGCTTTATCAAGATATGTGCTTTGTGAAAGTCCAATTAAGCGTCTTGATCTATCTCTATAGATCTTTATGCCCAATATATAAGCAGCTTCACCGAGGTCTTTCATTGAAAAATTCTTATTCAAGTATCCTTTTATGCTATCCAGAAATTCAGTATCATTTCCGATCAACAATATGTCATCCACATATAATATCAGAAATGCTACAGAGCTCTCACTCACTTTCTTGTAAATACAGGCTTCTCCAAAAGTCTGTATAAAACCATATGCTTTGATCACACTATCAAAGCGTATATTCCAACTCCGAGATGCTTGCACCAGTCCATAAAATGGATTGATGGAGCTTGCACACTTTGTTAGCTCCTTTTGGATCGATGAAACTTCCTGGTTGCATCATATACAACTCTTCTTTAAGATATCCATTAAGGAATGCAGTTTTGACATCCATTTGCCAAATTTCATAATCATAAAATGCGGCAATTGCTAACATGATTCGACGGACTTAAGCATCGCTACGGGAGAGAAGGTCTCATCATAGTCAACTCCTTGAACTTGTCGAAAACCTTTTGCAACAAGTCGAGCTTTGTAGACAGTAAGATTACCATCAGCATCAGTCTTCTTCTTGAAGATCCATTTATTCTCTATGGCTTGCCGATCATCGGGAAAGTCAACCAAAGTCCATGCTTTGTTCTCGTACATGGGTCCCATCTCATATTTCATGGCCTCAAGCCATTTTGCGGAATCTGGGCTCATCATCGCTTCCTCATAGTTCGTAGGTTCGTCATGGTCAAGTAACATGACTTCCAGAACAGGATTACCGTACCACTCTAGTGCGAATCTTACTCTGGTTGACCTACAAGGTTTGGTAGTAACTTGATCAGAAGTTTCATGATCTTCATCATTAGCTTCCTCACTAATTGGTGTAGGAATCACTGGAACTGATTTATGTGATGAACTACTTCCCAGTCGGCTCCGAGCTAATGGTCGGAGCGGGCACCTGTGCGGCGCTCTGGGCGCTGTCCGGCGCCAGAGCTAGATCATGCCCATCGTGACAGTGCGGTGCGCTCGGCCGTGGCTCGAATCCGTCGAAGATCAAGTCCCCGCGGATGTCGCCCGTGTAGTTTAAGCTTCCAAACCTGACCTGATGGCTAGGGGCGTAGCTTTCGATCTGCTCTAGATGGCCAAGCGAATTGGCCCGCAGTGTGAAGCCGACGAATACGAAGATCTATCCAGGGAGAAAAGTCTCACCCTGGACCGCGTCGTGGTTGATGATCGAAGAAGCCATTGGGCCTAAAGGTGACAACAGAGAGGAACTCTCAATGAAATCACCAATGTCGGTGTTAAAACCGGCGGATCTCGCGTAGGGTGTCCCGAACTGTGCGTCTAGGCGGATGGTAACAGGAGACAAGGGACACGATGTTTTTACCCAGGTTCGGGCCCTCTCGATGGAGGTAAAACCCTACTCCTGCTTGATTAATATTGATGATATGGGTAGTACAAGAGTTGATCTACCACGAGATCAGAGAGGCTAAACCCTAGAAGCTAGCCTATGGTATGATTGTTGTTCGTCCTACAGACTAAAACTCTCCGATTTATATAGACACCGGAGAGGGCGAGGGTTACATAGAGTCGGTTACAATGGGAGGATATCTTCATATCATATCGCCAAGCTTGCCTTCCACGCCAAGGAAAGTCCTATCCGGACACGGGACGAAGTCTTCAATCTTGTATCTTCATAGTCCGGGAGTCCGGCCAAAGGTCATAGTCCGGCCATCCGGACACCCCCTAATCCAGGACTCCCTCATCATGCATGTAGCCCCGGGTCTTCGTGTTTTTGTTTGTTTGGCGATGGGGTGCGGGCTGGTGTTCAGGCTGATGTGACGCTTTGTCTCGGCCACGAGGTGGCCGGTCAGCCGCATCTTGCGCTGGTAGTGTAGGCTCTAGTGCCTCCTCCTCGAATTGAGGTAGCAACCTGCGCTTTGGGTAACTTTTGGTTGGGCGCTTGAGTCCGTATCCCTCTGCTTCCAGGACCTCAATCCATCTATCAGTTAGCAGATCTTGATCAGCTTGAAGCTGCTGCTGCTTTTTCTTCAGGCTCTTTGTAGTGGCTATAAGTCGGCGCTTGAAGCACTCCTACTCGACGGGATCCTCAGGCATGATAAATTCTTTGTTGCCGAGGCTCACCTCGTCTTCGGAGAGGGGCATGTAATTGTCGTCCTCCGATTCTCCGTCCGTTCGGCTTGCTCGTGGCTTGGATGGGTAGGATTATTTTCGTCTTCGGCATTATCTGGAGTGCTATTGTCTCCTATGCCGGTATCACTATTTTTGCTATGGCGTGGCCTAGAGCAGCGCCGCTGACCTCGGTGCTTAGATTGCTTCTGAAGGGGATTATCCTCCATTGCCTCATCGCCATTGCTTTCTTTGGGTGTGTCCACCATATATATATATATATATATATATATATATATATATATATATATATATATATATATATATATCATATGATGAGGTGGCTGTCCAGCACCCTGTGGGCGGTGGTTCCTATTCTTCTCCGGCATCATTGTCCATACCATCAATGTCTTCAGAGTCAAAGTCAAGCATGTCGGTTAAGTCGTCGACAGTGGCTATTAAGTGGGTGGTGGGTGGGGAACGAATTTCTTTGTCGTCCGCTTCCCACTCAATCCGGACATAGTTCGGCCAAGAGTCTCCTCACAGGGAGAGAGATTTCAGTGAATTTAGCGCGTCGCCCAAAGGAGAGTGCTGAAAGATATCCGCGGAGGTAAACTACATGATTGGTGCCCAATCAGATTCGATAGGCATGGATGTGCGCGGTTCGGAGCCTATGGCCAGAGACAAGTCTGAGGGTCCGATGGCACATACCTCATTGGAGGTGAAGTCTGTGTTCAGCTCTATTGCAGATGTGTGTGTGGCCTTCGTGGCGGGGTCTATCCACCCATCCTCGGATGGCACGATCTGTTCAGGATCTAAGGCCAGGGCAGCTGCGGGTGCGTTCTCCTGAACACCGTCAGATGGCAGATCTAACTCATGCTCATTGGGACTATGCGGCGCACCTATCATGGGCTTGAGTCCGTCTAAGATCAAGTCTCTGCGGATGTCGGCAGTATAGTTCAGTCTTCCAAACCTGACCTGATGGCCAGGGGCGTAGCTATCGATCTGCTCCAGAAGGCCAAGTGAGTTGGCCCGCAGTGCGAAGCCGCCGAATACAAAGATCTGTCCGGGGAGGAAATGCCCACCTGGACCGCATCGTTGTAGATGATTGAAGGAGCCATCAAGCCTTACTATGACAACATAGTGGAACTCGCAACAATGAAAGCACTAATGTCGGTGTCAAAACCGGCGGATCTCAGGTAGGGGGTCCCGAACTATGCGTCTAAGGCTAATGGTAACAGGAGGCGGGGGAGACGATGTTTACCTAGGTTCGGGCCCTCTCTATGGAGGTAATACCCTACTTCTTGCTTGATTGATCTTGATGATATGAGTATTACAAGAGTTGATCTACCACGATATCGTAGAGGCTAAACCCTAGAAGCTAGCCTATGATTATGATTTTTTATTGTCCTACGGACTAAACCCCCCGGTTTATACAGACACCAGAGGGGGCTAGGGTTACACAGAGTAGGTTACAGAGAAGGAAATCTACATATCCGAATTGCCAAGCTTTCCTTCCACGCAAAGGAGAGTCCCACTCGGACATGGGATGAAGTCTTCAATCTCATATCTTCATAGTCCAACAGTCCGACATAAGCATATAGTCCGGCTATCCGAGGACCCCATAATCCAGGACTCCCACACGGTGGGGGGGGGCGCTTTCGGTGTCAAAACCGGCGGATCTGAGGTAGGGGGTCCCGAACTGTGCGTCTAAGGTCGATGGTAACAGGAGACAGGGGACACAATGTTTACCCAGGTTCGGGCCCTCTCTATGGAGGTAATACCCTACTTCCTGCTTGATTGATCTTGATGAATATGGGTGTTACAAGAGTTGATCTACCATGAGATCATAATGGCTAAAACCCTAGAAGTCTAGCCTGTATGACTATCGCTATGAGTATTGGCCTCTACGGACCTAGCCCTCCGGTTTATATAGATACCGAAGGGATCTAGGGTTACATAAGGTCGGTTACAAAGAAATGAATCTTCATATTTGATCGCCAAGCTTGCCTTCCACGCCAAGGAGTGTCCCATCCGGACACGGGTAGAGTCTTCGGTCTTTGTATCTTCACAGCCCATCAGTCCGGCCCATGGCTAACAGGCTGGACGCCTGAGGACACCTTAGTCCACGACTCCCTCAGTAGCCCCCGAACCAGACTTCAATGACGAGGTGTTCGGCGCGCAGATTGTCTTCGACATTGCAAGGAGGGTTCCTCCTCGGATGACTCCAAAGTGATGTATTCAGCCTTCCATTTAATGTTGTACCCCTCGGCTTCTGTGTATCAACAACTTCAGCTTCCACGGGTCAAGCGAATGCGAGAGGTCAGGGTATTTTTGCACATAACACCACGGCCATGCGAGAAAGAGTGTCTGTTTAAAGAGATTGGATCTCAGATCCATTCGGCACCATGCGGAAAAATCCTCAGAGATTGCTAGGAAAGACCACTCCAACATGGCTAGCGCTCCCAACTCCTCCTCCCGTCCCCGCGGCCCAGAAAAAGGCGAGTGGGAGAGGTGCTCCGTAACCCATGGTCAGCTGGAGAAGCTACAAACACAGGGATTTCTTCCTCCTGCGGATCTGGTCCCTGTTCGAGCAGGGTTGAGCTTCTTCAACGGTGAGGCCTAGGCGGAGAATTTCCCCAATCCACCTGAGGGGGAATGAGTGTGTTTCGTCCCCTACCTGCTAACAGGCGTCGGGTTTCCAATTCATCTGTTCCTCAAAGGGCTTCTGGAGTACTATGGCCTCCAACTGCACAACTTCACTCCAGCCTCCATCCTTCACATCGCAGGTTACGTTACTCTTTGCGAGCTATTCCTGGGTTGTGAGGCCCATTTTGAATTGTGGAGAAAGCTATTCTGCCTCATCCCGCGTAACCATGAGGGATCAATATTTTAAGTGGGTAGAGCCGAAATATGGTGCATCGCCGAGACCGGATACCTGTCCGGCACACCAAAGAAGGCATCCGAAGAATGGCCTTCCGAATGGTTCTATATCGAGGACGTCGCACTTCCCGACCCAGTTCGGAAGGGTCTTCCAGAGTTCACATGCGTTCTGTTAAAGAAACACCATAGTTGGCTCCCTCAGAGTCTTGAGGAGGATGATAGTGCGGAAGTTCCTCAACTCATGAGCAAGATAAAGACGCTCGGCCAGTCCGGATTATCAATAGATGAGGTAATGACGACTTCCATAGTGAGGGGGGTTCAACCACTCCAATACCGAGGGCTTCCCATGTGGCACTATAACGGGGAGGATGATGCTTCTCGCTGCGGCCGGAAGGGTCCGGATACCCCTGCCGCTCTGGCGAAAATATTGGCCGAACTGTTCAAAGGGGAGGAGGAGGAATTTCTTTGTATTAAGCGCAGAGATGGATTTTCCATGTACAATCCTCCTAGCTGGGTAAGTCCCAACCCCTCCGCTCTACTCACTCCACTCCCCAAGTCATCTTTAACGAATTTTTAATCCGCCTATTTATAACAGCACTGACGAAAGATCTCCGAGGGGCTTCACAGCCCCGCCCCACAGCGAGAGGACCACAACCGGGACCTTGACCCTGGGTTCGAGGAGGATCCAGATATATTTGTGGTTCTCGTGGACGGGATGTTTTACCAGGCGAGCTATGATGGCACGGAAGTGGCCGTCACCACTGACTATCCCGGTCTTCTTCCTGCCTCTCACGTAAGTAATCAGGAGACATCTCCCCCGAAAGAGTTCCCCCATTCTGCCTCACCCACCGCACTGTCTCGTGCTCCAAAGGGGAGACATTTGGCGTGCCGTGCTACCCTAGGGGCGACTCCGAAGAGAGCGGCTCCCACACCGGGCAAGCCTTCGAAGAGGAAGGCCAACGAAGACACGGTCAGGCCCTCATCGAAGAGGTACGGATTTGTAAATATGTTCTTCAGCAGTCGCATCCAACTATGACTTTTATGTTTGTCCTATATAAGGAAAAGGGTTCACCAGACTATGTCCGGGGATCCGTACAGTCATACTCCCAACAGCCGGGATTCAGTCCCTACCGAAGAGACGGGGGCCGATATGGGAGTAACGCCGGACTGTCCTTCGGCCGAGGGTTCGGAAGATATGTCCGTCACCAACTCGGAAGTGGAGAGCGCCATGAATCATCGGCGTCCGAGGGCCATTTTACGAGACCCCAGCTTCTCAAAAGAGGCGTTCAATGCCTTCAGCTCGGCTGATGCATACATCCGAGCTGCTTGGGATGGGCTTAACAGAGCCACAGAGCAGCATTTAAAAGATGTGCAGGTAAGTTTACTTTCTCCGAATATGATAACCATATGCCAGTAGCCCCCGAGACTTGAAGCAGTTGGGACAACTGATTTATGGATCGTGGTATAACCAGGTTCTTACGGAGAAGAACGACCTGCTAGCCCAAAAGCTAGAAGAGTGTCGGACATAGCTAACTGCTATTACCGCTGAACTGGAAAAGTCCAAGAAGGCGTCCTCTGGTAATGTTTCCCTCCATCGAGAAACAATAATCATATACCAGCTGTGCTAAGACTGTTTCTTATCTCATAACAGGATCGTCAGATCAACTGTAGGAGAAACTGAAAGCCGCTCAAGCAGGCGAGAAAGAGGCGAAAAGACTATACGCCGCAGGCGAGCGTGTTTTGACCCGAGTCAGAGCGGAGAAAAACAAACTCCAGGACTCAAACACCAAGCTGGGTGAAGAACTAAAAGATGTGCGGGCCCAACTAGCCGACTCCGTGAAGGAGAATAAAAGGCTGCGAGGTGGCATATTCAGTATGTGGCTGAAATTACCTTATAATAGTTCGGAGATGAAAGGAACTGATAGAGTTATATTTGTAGGTATGCTGACGGGACGTCCCGAAGAGGAGATGTCCGGATTGTCGGACGATCTGCTGCAAGGGCTGATGCAAATGCACGAGCAAGCTCGGCAGGCGATGCGGAGTGTTGCCAAGGCCTTATGGTCATCCGCCTCCCCTCCAGGAGGTATGGAGGAGCTTGTAGATCTATTCAAGGGAGCGCGGCGGTATATCCGATTATGGAAAATATCGGCCTGTCGGGAGGGTGCGCGAGAGGCCTGGGCCATGGTGAAAACATGTTATACCAAGCTTGATCCGAATCGCACGGCCTGGGTCAGGCCTCTAGGGTCAGATGGAAAAGAAGTTCCCGTTAATTTGGTATATGACCAAGTAGCAGTAGCTGCCAAATATTCCCAACAGGATTGTAAGTTAAACAGCCTGTTGGACGGTATAGAGGAGGAAACTTTTGAGTCCAAGTGACTATGTACTTTCATCGACATATGTAACTCTAGCTGAATTGTAAAACGATTTTCATGGCAGACCTTTTCGCTTCAACCTCTGGACCTGAAGGTGCGGTGTGTTTCCGAATACCAGAGCAGCTAAATAGACCGGGGTATGCGTGGAAACCAGGTGTAGGGGTCATAGTTGCTTGAACAGACAAGTTGTATCCGGCTAGTTGTGTTATATTACATTAAGATTGTAAGAAGCATCTTCTAGAGAGAATAGTTCCGTTAAGGGTTCCTTTCCCTGGGTGTGCATGCGTTAATTTGCATGTCCGAACTGGGATTGAAAAATCGTAGTATATGTAACTTCTGGGGGTTCACAATGGGGTGAATTCAAAGACATCTTTAATTCACCAACCGAATATTCCCTTAAGAATGCTAGCTTTCGGCTTCACCCAGTCTGAGGTACACATCTGCATGACCTGGCAGTAACAATCGCAGAGGTGCTCCCTTTATGCCCTAACCAAACTAACGGGAACATAGGGCATAAGCACAGGAGCTAGGCAACCCAGCTTGGCCAAAACTTAAGTCATATGGATGCATATAATGGCGAAGAAAAGGTACATACGGAAAAAATGCATATGTGATGAGCTTGATGCTTGGGAAATAATGATGACAAGCTTCTGTCCAAGAAGCCCCCAGGTATAATGGACGTACATATGTGAGGATGTATACATCAGAGGTGCACGGTCTAGCCGCACAAAAGCTTTAAGGCTAAAAAGAAAAAACAAAAAGAGAGAAAAAATTATAATTGAAACAACATTGGGAAGGAGACGAACAAAGAGTTTGGCACTAGGCATAGAATCTTTGGAGTATGGCCGCGCTGCAGGGGTTCGGCTCTAGGCGATTGTCTGATGCATCATGCAGGCAGTACGCTCCTCCAGTGAGAACTTCGTCAATAATGAAGGGACCCTCCAATTTGGGCTTGAGTTTGTCCTTTTTCTTCTCCGGTAGGCAAAGAACGAGTTCGCCAACATTATAAGTCTTGGCCCGTACTTCTCTGCTTTGATATCTGCAGTCCTGTTGTTGATAAAATGTGGAATGGGCTTTTGCAACATCGCGTTCCTCCTCCAGGGCATCTAGGCTGTCCTGCTGATCAAGCTCGGCCTCTCTCTCTCCGTACATGCGCACTCAAGGTGAGTCATGAATAATATCACAGGGCAAAACAACCGCCACGCCATACACCATAAAGAAAGGACTATACCTGGTAGTGCGATTGGGCATGGTCCGCAGCCCCTCAGAGTACGGAGTCGAGCTCCTCGACCCGGTGCTTGTCTGATTCTCTCACAGACCGCAATAGTCTGGGCTTAATGCCGCTCATAATAAGGCCATTGGCCCGTTCGACTTGACCGCTTGTTTGTGGGTGGTAGACAGAGGTGTAATCGAGCTTAATGCCTAGATTGGCGATACCAGGTTTTCACCCCATCGGCTGTGAAATTGGAGCCGTTGTCGGTGATGATGCTGTGTGGAACACCGTAACGGTGGACAACACTGGGTATGAATTCTATCACTGGCCCGGATTTGGCCGTTTGACTAGTTTGGCCTCGATCCACTTGGTGAATTTATCCACCATGATGAGTAGATACTTTTTCTCATGGCTTCCTCCTTTAAGGGGTCCAACCATATCCAGTCCCCAGACAACAGAAATCCAAGTGATGGGGATTGTTTGTAGGGCGGTGGGGGCATATGGCTTTGGTTGGCGAAGAGTTGGCATCCGACGCAACGTTGGACAAGGTCCTGTGCATCTGCTCGGGCCGTCGGCCAATAAAAACCTGTACGGAAGGGCTTGCTAACAAGGGCCCGAGCTGCAGCGTGTTGCCCGCCGTGACCGGCATGAATTTCAGCCAGGAGCTGCTGCCCCTCTTCCTCGGAGATACATCTTTGAAGGATTTCGGTAGAGCTTTTCTTGTAGAGCTCTCCATCATGAACCTTGTTGGCCTTCAAACGTCGGACAATGCGGCGGGCCTCATTCTCATCCTCAGGGATTTCTTTCCTATTAAGGTAGGCCAAGAAGGGTTCGGTCCATAGGGCAATGACTTCCATAATGAGATGGGCCGAAGGTGTTAATTCGGTGGCTGAGCCCCCAATGCTATCGGTGTATTCAGAATCTGGGGTTGTGTTCGGATCTGGACTGGTGTTGCCGCTCTCCCCTTGCCACACCATAGATGGCTTAAAAAGCCTTTCCAGAAAGATGTTAGGTGGGACAGGGTCACGCTTGGCGCCGATGCGAGCAAGGACGTCCACCGCTTGATTACTTTCTCGGGCCACGTGATGAAACTCGAGCCCCTCAAACCGAGCCGACATTTTTAGGACGACATTACGATAATCCACCATCTTCGGATCTTTTGGCATCAAAGTCTCCATTTATTTGAGATATTGCGAGGTTTGAGTCCCCACGCACTTCCAGGCGTTGTATGCCCATGGGGATAGCCATCCGAAGACCATGCAATAAGGCCTCGTATTCGGCTGTGTTATTGGAGTCTGTGTATAATATTTGGAGTACGTATTGGACTACATCTCCAGTGGGGGACATTAAAACTACGCACGCTCCTAGCCCTGCCAGCATTTTGGAACCATCAAAATACATAACACAGTTGGAATATGTGTCGTACTCTTTAGGGAGTTCGGCCTCTGTCCATCCGACAACGAAGTCAGCAAGTGAAGGAAATATGCTCTAGAGGCAATAATAAAGTTATTATTTATTTCCTCATATCAAGATAAATGTTTATTATTCATGCTAGAATTGTATTAACCGGAAACATGATACATGTGTGAATACATAGACAAACATATAGTCACTAGTATGCCTCTACTTGACTAGCTCATTAATCAAAGATGGTTATGTTTCCTAACCATAGACATGTGTTGTCATTTGATTAATGGGATCACATCATTAGAATAATGATGTGATTGACATGACCCATTCCGTTAGCCTAGCACTTGATCGTTTAGTATACTACTATTGCTTTCTTCATGACTTATACATGTTCCTGTAACTATGAGAAGTATGCAACTCCCGTTTACCGGAGGAACACTTTGGGTACTACCAAACGTCACAACGTAACTGGGTGATTATAAAGGAGTACTACAGGTGTCTCCAAAGGTACATGTTGGGTTGGCGTATTTCGAGATTAGGTTTTGTCACTTCGATTGTCGGAGAGGTATCTCTGGGCCCTCTCAGTAATGCACATCACTATAAGCCTTGCAAGCATTGCAACTAATGAGTTAGTTGTGAGATGATGTATTACGGAACGATTAAAGAGACTTGCCGGTAACGAGATTGAACTAGGTATTGGATACCGACGATCAAATCTCGGGCAAGTAACATACCGATGACAAAGGGAACAACGTATGTTGTTATGCGGTTTGACCGATAAAGATCTTCGTAGAATATGTAGGAACCAATATGGGCATCCAGGTCCCGCTATTGGTTATTGACCGAGAATGGTTCTAGGTCATGTCTACATAGTTCTCGAACCCGTAGGGTCCGCACGCTTAACATTACGATGACAGTTTTATTATGAGTTTATAAATTTTGATGTACCGAAGTTTGTTCGGAGTCCCGGATGTGATCACGGACATGACGAGGAGTCTCGAAATGGTCGAGACATAAAGATTGATATATTGGAAGCCTATGTTTGGACATCGGAAAGGTTCCGGGTGAAATCGGGATTTTACTGGAACACCGGGGGGTTACCGGAACCCTCCTGGGGGGTTAATGGGCCTTAGTGGGCCATGAGGGAGAAGAGGAGGGCCGGCGCCCCCCTTTCCTCTTTCCCCTCCCCCCTTTCCTTCTCCACCAAGGCAAGAGGGGGGAGTCCTACTCCCGGTGGGAGTAGGACTCCTCCAGGCGCACCCCAAGGGGGCCGGCCGCACCTTCCCATCCCTCCTTTATATACGGGGGCAGGGGGGCACCCCATAACACAGAAGTTGATCTACGGATCGTTCCTTAGCCGTGTGCGGTGCCCCCTCCACCATATTCCACCTCGGTCATATCGTCGCGGAGTTTACGCGAAGCCCTGCGCCGGTAGAGCATCATCATCGTCACCATGCCGTCGTGCTGACGGAACTCATCCCCGAAGCTTTGCTAGATCGGAGCCCGGGGATCTTCATCGAGCTGAACGTGTGCTGAACTCGGAGGTGCCGTACGTTCGGTGCTTGGATCGGTCGGATCGTGAAGACGTACGACTACATCAACCGCGTTGTCATAACGCTTCCGCTTACGGTCTACGAGGGTACATGGACGGACACTCTCCCCTCTCGTTGCTATGCCATCACCATGATCTTGCGTGTACGTAGGAATTTTTTTGAAATTACTACGTTCCCCAACAGTGGCATCCGAGCCTAGGTTTTATGCGTTGATGTTATATGCACGAGTAGAACACAAGTGAGTTGTGGGCGATATAAGTCATACTGCTTACCAGCATGTCATACTTTGGTTCGGCGGTATTGTGAGATGAAGCGGCCCGGACCGACATTACGCGTACGCTTACGCGAGACTGGTTTCACCGCTACGAGCACTCGTTGCTTAAAGGTGACCGGCGGGTGTCTGTCTCTCTCACTTTAGTTGAACCGAGTGTGGCTACGCCCGGTCCTTGCGAAGGTTAAAACAGCACCAACTTGACAAACTATCGTTGTGGTTTTGATGCGTAGGTAAGAACGGTTCTTGCTAAGCCCGTAGCAGCCACGTAAAATTTTGCAACAACAAAGTAGAGGACATCTAATTTGTTTTTGAAGGGCATGTTGTGATGTGATATGGTCAAGACGTGATGCTATATTTTATTGTATGAGATGATCATGTTTTGTAACCGAAGTTATCGGCAACTGGCAGGAGCCATATGGTTGTCGCTTTATTGTATGAAATGCAAACGCCCTGTAATTGCTTTACTTTATCACTAAGCGGTAGCGATATTCGTAGAAGCAATTGATGGCGTAACGACAACGATGCTACGATGGAGATCAAGGTGTCGCGCTGGTGACAATGGTGATCACGACGGTGCTTCAAAGATGGAGATCACAAGCACAAGATGATGATGGCCATATCATATCACTTATATTGATTGCATGTGATGTTTATCCTTTATGCATCTTATCTTGCTTTGATTGATGGTAGCATTTTAAGATGATCTCTCACTAATTATCAAGAAGTGTTCTCCCTGAGTATGCACCGTTGCGAAAGTTCTTCATGCTGAGACACCACGTGATGATCGGGTGTGATAGGCTCTACGTTCAAATACAACAGGTGCAAAACAGTTGCACATGCGGAATACTCGGGTTAAACTTGACGACCCTAGCATATACAGATATGGCCTCGGTACACGGAGACCGATAGGTCGAGCATGAATCATATAGTAGATATGATCAACATAATGATGTTCACCATTGAAACTACTCCATCTCACGTGATGATCGGACATGGTTTAGATGATTTGGATCACGTAATCACTTAGATGACTAGAGAGATGTCTGTCTAAGTGGGAGTTCTTAAGTAATATGATTAATTGAACTTGAATTTATCATGAACTTAGTCCTGGTATTATTTTGCAAATTGTGTTATAGATCAATAGCTCGCATTGTTGCTTCCCTATGTTTTTGCTTCCCTATGTTTTTATATGTGTTCCTAAAGAAAACTATGTTGAAAAATGTTAGTAGCAATGATGCGGCCTTGGTCCGTGATCTGAGGTTTATCCTCATTGCTGCACAGAAGAATTATGTCCTTGATGCATCACTAGGTGACAGACCTATTGCAGGAGCAGATGTAGACGTTATGAACGTTTGGCTAGCTCAATATGATGACTACTTGATAGTTTAGTGCACCATGCTTAACGGCTTAGAATCGGGACTTCAAAGATGTTTTGAACATCATGGACCATATGAGATGTTCCAGGAATTGAAGTTAATATTTCAAGCAAATACCCGAGTTGAGAGATATGAAGTCTCCAACAAGTTCTATTGCTAAAAGATGGAGGAGAATCGCTCAACTAGTGAGCATGTGCTCAGATTGTCTGAGTACTTCAATCGCTTGAATCAAGTGGGAGTTAATATTCCAGATAAGATAGTGATTGACAGAATTCTCTAGTCACCATCACCAAGTTAGTAGAACTTTGTGATGAACTGTAGTATGCAAGGGATGACGAAAACGATTCCGAGCTCTTCGTGATGTTGAAATCAACGAAGGTAGAAATCAAGAAAGAGCATCAAGTGTTGATAATTGACAAGACCACTAGTTTCAAGAAAAGGGCAAAGGGATAGAAAGGGAACTTCAAGTAGAATGACAAGCAAGTTGTCACTCCCGCGAAGAAGCCCACAGCTGGACCAAAGCCTGAAACTGAGTGCTTACACTGCAAAGGAAATGGTCACTGGAAGAGGAAATGCCCTGAATATTTGGTGGATAAGAATGATGGCAAAGTGAACAAGGGTATATTTAATATACAGGTTATTGATGTGTACCTTACTAGTGTTTATAGTAACCCCTGAGTATTTGATACTGTTTCGGTTACTAAGATTAGTAACTCGAAACAGGAGTTATAGAATAAACAGAAACTAGTTGAGGGTGATGTGACGATGTGTGTTGGAAGTGGTTCCAAAGATTGATATGATCATCATCGCACACTCCCTATACTTTCGGGATTAGTGTTGAACCTAAATAAATGTTATTTGGTGTTTGCGTTGAGCATGAATATGATTTGATCATGTTTATTGCAATACGGTTATTCATTTAAAGTCAGAGAATAATTGTTGTTCTGTTTACATGAATAAGACCTTCGATGGTCATACACCCAATGAACATAGTTTGTTGGATCTCGATCGTAGTGATACACATATTCATAATATTGATGCCAAAAGATGAAAAGTTAATAATGATAGTGCAACTTATTTGTGGCACTGCCGTTTGGGTCATATCGGTGTAAAGCGCATGAAGAAACTCCATAAAGATGGATTTTCGGAATCACTTGGTTATGAATCATTTGATGCTTGCGAACCGTGCCTTTTGGGCAAGATGACTAAAAACTCCGTTCTCCGGAACAATGGAACAAGCTACTGACTTATTGGAAATAATACATACCGATGTATGCGATCCAATGAGTGTTGATGCTCGTGGCAAGTATCGTTATTTTCTGACCTTCACAAAATGATTTGAGCAGATATGGGTATATCTACTTGATGAAACATAAGTCTGAAATAATTGAAAGGTTCAAAGAATTTCAGAGTGAAGTGGAAAAATCATCGTAACAAGAAAATAAAGTTTCTACGATCTGATCGCGGAGACGAATATTTGAGTTACGAGTTTGGTCTTCAGTTAAAACAATGTGGAATAGTTTCACAGCTCACGCCACCTGGAACACCACAACGTTATGGTGTGTCCGAACGTCGTAACCGCACTTTATTGGATATGGTGCGATCTATGATGTCTCTTATCGGTTTTACCACTATCGTTTTGGGGTTGTGCATTAGAGACAGCTGCATTCACGTTTAAAAGGGCACCATCTAAATCCGTTGAGACGACACCGTATGAACTATGGTTTAGCAGTAAACCTAAGCTGTCGTTTCTTAAAGTTTGGAGTTGCGATGCTTATATGAAAAAAGTTTCAACCTGATAAGCTCAAACCCAAATCGGAGAAGTGCGTCTTCATAGAATACCCAAAGTTAACTATTGGGTACACCTTCTATCACAGATCGGAAGGCAAGTTATTCATTGCTAAGAATGGATCCTTTCTAGAGAAGGAGTTTCTCTCGAAAGAAGTGAGTGGGAGGAAAGTAGAACTTGATGAGGTAACTGTACCTGCTCCCTTATTGGAAAGTAGTTCATCACAGAAATCTGTTCCTGTGACTACTACACCAATTAGTGAGGAAGTTAATGATGATGATCATGAAACTTCAGATTAAGTTACTACAGAACCTCGTAGGTCTTCCAGAGTAAGATCCGCACCAGAGTGGTACGGTAATCCTGTTCTGGAAGTCATGTTACTAGACCATGATGAACCTACGAACTATGAGGAAGCGATGATGAGCCCAGATTCCACGAAATGGCTTGAGGCCATAAAATCTGAGATATGATCCATGTATGAGAACAAAGTATGGACTTTGATTGACTTGCTCGATGATCAGCAAGCCATGTTAAATAAATGGATCTTCAAGAGGAAGACGGACATTGATAGTAGTGTTACTATCTACTAAGCTCGACTTGTTGCGAAATGTTTTCAACAAGTTCAAGGTGTTGAATACGATGAGATTTTCTCACTCGTATCGAAGCTTAAGTCTGTCTGAATCATGTTAGCAATTGCCACATTTTATGAAATCTGGCAAATGGATGTCAAAACTGCATTCCTTAATGGATTTATTAAAGAAGAGTTGTATATGATGCAACCAGAAAGTTTTTGTCAATCCTAAAGATGCTAACAAAGTGTGCAAGCTCCAGCAATCCATCAATGGACTGGTGCAAGCATCTCGGAGTTGGAATATACGCTTTGATGAGTTGATCAAAGCATATGGTTTTATACAGACTTTTGAAGAAGCCTGTATTTACAAGAAAGTGAGTGGGAGCTCTGTAGCATTTCTAATATTATATGTGGATGACATATTGTTAATTGGAAATGATATGGAAATTCTGGATAGCATGAAAGGATACTTGAATAAGAGTTTTTCAAAGCAAGACCTCGGTGAAGCTGCTTACACATTGAGCATCAAGATCTATATAGATAGATCAAGACGCTTGATAAGATTTTTCAATGAGTACATACCTTGATAAATTTTTGAAATAGTTCAAAATGGAACAGTCAAAGAAGGAGTTCTTGCCTGTGTTACAAGGTGTGAAGTTGAGTAAGACTCAAGACCCGACCATTGCAGAAAATAGAAAGAGAATGAAAAGTCATTCCCTATGCCTCAGTCATAGGTTCTATAAAGTATGCTATGCTGTGAACCAGACCTATTGTATACCTTGCTCTGTGTTTGGCAAAGGAATACAATTTTGATCTAATAAGTAGATCACTGGACATGGGTCAAGAATATCCTTAGTGAGGACTAAGGAGATGTTTCTCGATTATGGAGGTGATAAAAGAGCCCGTCGTAAAAGTTACAACGATGCAAGCTTTTACACCAATCCAGATGACTCTAAGTCTCAATCTGGATACATATTGAAAGTGGGAGCAATTAGCTAGAGTAGCTCCGTGCAGAGCATTGTGGACATAGAATATTTGCGAAATACATACGGCTCTGAATATGACAGACCCGTTGACTAAGCTTCTCTCACGAGCAAAACATGATCATACCTTAGTACTCTTTTGGGTGTTAATCACATAGCGATGTGAACTAGATTATTGACTCTAGTTAACCCTTTGGGTGTTGATCACATGACGATGTGAACTATGGGTATTAATCACATACAGATGTGAATATTGGTGTTAAATCACATGGCGATGTGAACTAGATTATTGACTCTAGTGCAAGTGGGAGACTGAAGGAAATATGCCCTAGAGGCAATAATAAAGTTATTATTTATTTCCTTATATCATGATAAATGTTTATTATTCATGCTAGAATTGTATTAACCGGAAACATGATACATGTGTGAATACATAGACAAACATATAGTCACTAGTATGCCTCTACTTGACTAGCTCATTAATCAAAGATGGTTATGTTTCCTAACCATAGACATGTGTTGTCATTTGATTAATGGGATCACATCATTAGGAGAATGATGTGATTGACATGACCCATTCCGTTAGCCTAGCACTTGATCGTTTAGTATGTTGCTATTGCTTTCTTCATGACTTATACATGTTCCTGTAACTATGAGAATATGCAACTCCCGTTTACCGGAGGAACACTTTGGGTACTACCAAACGTCACAACGTAACTGGGTGATTATAAAGGAGTACTACAGGTGTCTCCAAAGGTACATGTTGGGTTGGCGTATTTCGAGATTAGGTTTTGTCACTCCGATTGTCGGAGAGGTATCTCTGGGCCCTCTCGGTAATGCACATCACTATAAGCCTTGCAAGCAATTGAACTAATGAGTTAGTTATGGGATGATGCATTACGGAACGAGTAAAGAGACTTGCCGGTAACGAGATTGAACTAGGTATTGGATACCGACGATCAAATCTCGGGCAAGTAACATACCGATGACAAAGGGAACAACGTATGTTGTTATGCGGTTTGACCGATAAAGATCTTCGTAGAATATGTAGGAACCAATATGGGCATCCAGGTCCCGCTATTGGTTATTGACCGAGAATGGTTCTAGGTCATGTCTACATAGTTCTCGAACCCGTAGGGTCCGCATGCTTAACGTTACGATGACAATTTTATTATGAGTTTATAAGTTTTGATGTACCGAAGTTTGTTCGGAGTCCCGGATGTGATCACGGACATGACGAGGAGTCTCAAAATGGTCGAGACATAAAGATTGATATATTGGAAGCCTATGTTTGGACATCGGAAAGGTTCCGGGTGAAATCGGGATTTTACCGAAACACCGGGGGGTTACCGGAACCATCCCGGGGGTTAATGGGCCTTAGTGGGCCATGAGGGAGAAGAGGAGGGCCGGCCAGGGTAGGCCGCGCGCCCCCTCCCCCCCTAGTACGAATAGGACAAGGAAGGAGGGGGCGGCGCCCCCCTTTCCTCTTTCCCCTCCCCCCTAACCTTCTCCACCAAGGCAAGAGGGGGGAGTCCTACTCCCGGTGGGAGTAGGACTCCTCCAGGCGCACCCCAAGGGGGCCGGCCGCACCTTCCCCTTCCTCCTTTATATACGGGGGCAGGGGGGCACCCCATAACACAGAAGTTGATCTACGGATCGTTCCTTAGCCGTGTGCGGTGCCCCCTCCACCATATTCCACCTCGGTCATATCGTCGCGGAGTTTAGGCGAAGCCCTGCGCCGGTAGAGCATCATCATCGTCACCATGCCGTCGTGCTGACGGAACTCATCCCCGAAGCTTTGCTGGATCGGAGCCCGGGGATCGTCATCGAGCTGAATGTGTGCTGAACTCGGAGGTGCCGTAGGTTCGGTGCTTGGATCGGTCAGATCGTGAAGACGTACGACTACATCAACCTCGTTGTCATAACGCTTCCGCTTACGGTCTACGAGGGTACGTGGACGGACACTCTCCCCTCTCGTTGCTATGCCATCACCATGATCTTGCGTGTACGTAGGAATTTTTTTGAAATTACTACGTTCCCCAACAGCAAGTACTTGGGATTTGATGGCTCGACGCGGCTTGTATGTTATGTCAAATGGAAGGAGCTCAATGGCCCATTTGGCGATCCGGCCCGTAGAATCACGGTTGTATATTATGTCATTGAGTGGTACTTCAGAAGCCACCGTGATCGAACACTCCTGGAAGTAGTGTCGTAGCTTCCGGGATGCCATGAAGATCGCGTATGCTATGTTTTTATAATGAGGGTACCGGGATTTGCATGGTGTGAGGACAGTGGATACGTAGTATACTGGCTTCTAAAGCGAGAATTTGTGTTCGTCCTATTCTCGTTCAACGACGAGCACAACGCTCACCACCTGGTGTGTTGCTGAAATGTATAATAACATGGGTTCGCCGACGTTCGGCGGGGCCAGGATTGGGTTGCTCGCTAGAAGGGCTTTTATTTCTTCTAGTCTGGCCGTTGCCGTATCCGTCCACTCGAAGTGATCGGTGCGTCGTAGAAGGCGATAGAGTTGCAATGCCTTTTCTCCTAATCTGGAGATAAAGCGGCTTAGAGCGGCCACACACCCGACGAGTTTTTGGACGTGTTTAAGGTCCGTTGGCATAGCCAATTGTGACAAAGCTCGGATTTTGGCTGGATTTGCTTCAATTTCTCTATTGGAAACGATGAAGCCCAATAGTTTTCCAGCGAAGACGCCGAAAACACACTTTTCCAGATGGAGCTTAATGTCATATGCACGGAGGTTGTCAAATGTGAGACGTAAATCGTCTATGAGTGTTTCGACATGTCTAGTTTTCATGACGACGTCGTCCACATATGCTTCAACTGTCTTGCCGATCTGTTTCTCCAGGCATGTTTGAATCATGCGTTGGTAAGTGGCGCCGGCGTTTTTGAGCCCGAACGGGGTGTTGAAGCAGAATGGCCCATATGGGGTAATGAATGTTGTTGCGGCTTGATCGGACTCCTTTATTTTAGTTTGATGGTATCCGGAATATGCGTCGAGGAAGCACAGTGAGTCGTGTCCTACGGTAGCATCAATGATCTAGTCGATGCGGGGGAGGGGGAAGGGATCCTCGGGGCAAGCCTTATTAAGGTCTTTGAAATCTACGCACAAGCGCCAGGATTTGTCCTTCTTTGGCACCATCACCAGGTTTGCCAGCCAGTCTGGGTGTTTATTCTCTAATGAATCCGACCTCGATTAGCTTGGCTAGCTCCTCCCCCATAGCTTCACGTTTGGGTTCAGAAAGCTCCGCAGTGTTTGTTTGACTGGTTTATATCCCTTTAATATATTGAGGCTGTGTTCAGCCAACTTGCATGGGATTCCTGGCATATCATAAGGGTGCCAGGTGAATATATCCCAATTCTCGCGCAGGAACTCTCGTAGCGCAGCATCAACCGTTATGGAATATATCCCAGTTCTTGCTGCAGTGTTTATTTAAATCAAAACCCTGACCGAATTTTGGATCCGGAGTCTGAAGATCTTCCGAACTTAACAGTTCGGGCTCCGGGATATCAACTGATTTCTTAGGCCCGTCGTCCGATTCTATGTTTCGAGGCAGGATGCATATCTTCGCAGGTGGGTGTCCGGCTCTTTGAGGTCAGAGATCCGTACATAGTCCATCCTTAGTATAGAGGAAGAGTTGTCATCTCGCTCCTCGACTACCGCTATCTGGTGGGTGATCGGTGGAGATTTGATTTCTCTCTGATCGGGTTTAAGCCCAATTCGATCGTAGTCTGTAGCGACCCCCGGGGCGGCGATGCGATCAAGGAGCTCGTTTAAAGACGAAAGCTCCATCGGATCCATCTGCTTGGAGTGTTCGGAGTCAATATGAAGGGAATTTTCGATGACCCGAGAGGTCATCGTCGGCTTAACGGCCGAACGGGTGGTCATGGTAAAGCCGCCCAGCCGGAGGGTTTGGTCCGGGCCCAGTGCTCCTCCAGAGGTGATATTGTCCTTGAGAATAAGGCGAGCCATCGATCCTATCTTCGACGTCACAGTGGAAATCTCAATGAAAGCACCAATGTCGGTGTCAAAACCGGCGGATCTCGGGTTGGGGGCCCCGAACTGTGCGTCTAAGGTCGATGGTAACAGGAGACAGGGGACACAATGTTTACCCAAGTTTGGGCCCTCTCTATGGAGGTAATACCCTACTTCCTGCTTGATTGATCTTGATGAATATGGGTGTTACAAGAATTGATCTACCACGAGATCATAATGGCTAAAACCCTAGAAGTCTAGCCTATATGACTATGGTATGAGTATTGGCCTCTATGGACCTAGCCCTCCGGTTTATATAGATACCGAAGGGATCTAGGGTTACATAAGGTCGGTTACAGAGAAAGGAATCTTCATATTTGATCGCCAAGCTTGCCTTCCACACCAAGGAGAGTCCCATCCGGACACGGGTAGAGTCTTCGGTATTTGTATCTTCACAGCCCATCAGTCCGACCCATGGCTAACAGGCCGGACGCCCGAGGACCCCTTAGTCTAGGACTCCCTCATGCGCCACCTCCTAGCTGCTATCCTCTCTCTCCCCTAAGGCTCACTAAGACCCATTACTTCCCCCGGGGGTTTCGGTAACCCCTTTGGTACTGTGGTTTTATCCAAAACCAACCTGAACACTTCCGCTGTCCGAACAACATGGTCCAATATATCAATCTTTATGTCTCGACCATTTCGAGACTCCTCGTGACATTTGTGATTTCATCCGGGACTCCTAACAACCTTCAGTACATCAAATCACATAAACTTATAATACAAATCATCATCGAACGTTAAGCGTGCGAACCCTACGGGTTCGAGAACTATGTACACATGACCAAGACACATCTCCGGTCAATAACCAATAGCGGATCCTTGATGCTCATATTGGCTCCTACATATTCTACGAAGATCTTTATCGATCAAACCGCACAACAACATACATTGTTCCCTTTATCATTGGTATGTTACTTGCCCGAGATTCGGTTGTCGGTATCACCATACCTAGTTCAATCTCATTACCGGCAAGTCTCTTTACTCGTTCTGTAATGCATCATCCCGTAACTAACTCATTAGTCACATTGCTTGCAAGGCTTATAGTGATGTGCATTACCGAGAGGGTCAGAAGATACCTCTCCGACAATCGGAGTGACAAATCCTAATCTCGATCTATGCCAACTCAACAAACACCATCGGAGACACCTGTAGAGCATCTTTATAATCACCCAGTTATGTTGTGACGTTTGATAGTGCACTAAGTGTTCCTCCGGTATTCAGGAGTTGCATAATCTCATAGTCACAGGAACATGTATAAGTCATGAAGAAAGCAATAGCAATAGACTGAACGATCATAGTGCTAAGATAACGGATGGGTCTTGTCCATCACATCATTCTCTAATGATGTGATCTCGTTCATCAAATGACAACACATGTCTATGGATAGGAAACATATCTTTGATTAACGAGCTAGTCTTGTAGAGGCATACTAGGGACACTCTGTTTGTCCATGTATTCACACATGTACTAAGTTTCTGGTTAATACAATTCTAGCATGAATAATAAACATTTATCATGATATAAGGAAATATAAATAACAACTTTGTTTTTGCCTGTAGGGCATATTTCCTTCACACTACTAGGGAAAAGCCTAGTAGTAGCGTGGGTTTAATGCCTATTAGTAGCACAGGGAACCACGCTACTAGTAAGGCGCTACAGCTATTACTTAGCAGTAGCGCGTGCGGCACACGCTACTGCTAAGACATATAGCCGCAGCGCGTGTTTACTCCAGCGCTACTGCTAATCTAACTAGTAGTAGCATGTTTCCTGTCCATCGCTACTAGTATTATTTTTTTCATTTTTTTATTTTTAGTGTATTTATACGCCGTTATACAAATTTTGGTATAATACCAATTATGAGGTTGTTATATCAATATGTCCATAATAGTGTATCACATGAAGGTGGATTAGGTTCAAGTGGAGGCAACATGTGGTGCATGTCAAAAGTATACTACTAATCCAAACTTGATCTAGTTTGGACTAGTAGTACTTTCAATGTGCACCACATATTGCCTCCACTTGAATCTAATCTGCCAACACAAGCTATTTGATCATCATAATAGTCATTACCACCAACAGTAGCTATGTAATCATCATAGTCATAGGGTAGCACACATCATCATCTTCAAACTCATTCTAGCTAGCTAATCACCACCAACACTAGCTGCGGAAGCTATCTAATCACCACCAACACTAGCTAATAATAATCATCATAGTCATTACCACCAACACTAGCTATTTGATCATCATAACTCATTTCTAGCTAGCTAATCACTCCTGCTACTCTCTCTCAGGTAAAATAGCATAAAACATGTGTAGCACTCCTGCTTCATCATGTTGGACCATGCAGATGAACCTATCTCCTAATTGTGGGCTGCGCTTCTGATTGCTGCCCCCTAGTACTTCTCTACGATCGTTCACAATTTTGCTCCAGTCTTTCACTATTAAGCATTCCTCGCTTTTAGAAATCCTAAATGCACTAAAGTGCATTGTAGGATATCTTGGCCGTAAGCTAACCATTCTCATGCGACCTTTAGTCTCGATCCAATGGGGCACAACATTCATCGAGAGTCCCTGTTAAAGAACATCGTATATTAACATACTTAGCAATGAAGTTTAGCTTAAAAAATAATGTATGCAAAAGATGCACTGAGGACAAATATTAAGCATTTTACCATCTTTCCTAAATAGATGTGACCGTAGTTCAATACGAACACTATTGGTCGCACGTTTTGAGTACTAAGATTTTTAAGTCCAGGAAAATAATTTGTCTTGACAGTATGAAGATCCTCAAGCCATGAAACATAATGACCTATCTCCTCGCAGTTTAGTTCAGCCCCGGGACAGTGGACGGTCATGTCTACCAAGCGCCGGACATGTTTGCTTGAATGGAAATAAGCTGTCAATAAAAATTAGTTGTCAACTATTTTTGAATAAACAATATGGAAGACATAAATATGGTTAAGAAACTCACATAATGGCATAACTGGAGGTGTCAGCACATCGACCCAGATGTCAATATTACCTTCAATATCATCTTCCGGATGAATATCAAAGGTGATAACCATATCAGGCTCAAATGCATAAGTCTTGCATAGTGCTTGCCAAGTTTTGCATTCAAAATAGGTGTAGGTGTCTGCGTTGTATAATTTTGCGTGGAAAGTATAACCATGCTCGGTCTTCAAATAAACTCTCTTTACCTCCATAGTAGTTTTCATAGGACTGAAACTTATCTTATCCAAGACAAAACCTCTTGCATGGCAGGGGATACGCTAGTAGAATAGTAAAAAATTTAAATTATAAGTTGAAGCAAATGAAGCAAATGACATGCTTAATTATGAAAAAAGACTTGTTGTTGTGACATACTGTATGCACTTCAAAGTTCTCGTCCAGCTTGATGCTGAAGCGCCTATCATCATCTAGGAAGATTCTGTCTCATAGGTCGTGCCCGTATTTGCAGTATTCGCAAATACCGAAATCCTTTTCATCGTCAAACATTTCCTATGTTCATAGTTGAAACATTAATTGAAAATCGATCGAAGGCAACTACCGGGATATTCAACACACGAATCCGGGCCACTCGACATTTCCTACATATTCTGGCACAAGTCATGCCAAAATTCACGAAAAAATCCGGCTTGACCTTTGCTAAAATAGGACTTATTGAGCGCCTGAAAATTTGCCAGAACGGAAATGAATCAACACTCCGGCAAAACATAGGCCACTCGGAGGTGTAACCTGCAAACATGACTGACCACTTGGGCAAGCACATATCCTATTTGAGCTACACAAGATATACATTTCAAAATATCTTATAGGACTCATATTGACATGAGCATTCGATAAGAAAAACCAAATCATAAAATAAATAAGTATTCAAATTAGCATGCATTCAATAAGCAAAAGCAAATCATCTCATGCGTCCGTACATCGTCGAATATTGTCACTAATACATCCCCAATAGTATCATACATATAACATCACTAATACAACTAAAAGCCTAGCGCACAACGGGTATCGGCGCGGGCGGTGGACACCCAAAGAGAAGGAACCATCACAGGATCATAGCTCCAGTGAGATCCCTGGAGAACCTGCCAGGTATTGGAGAACCTGTGCTCTAATGCAAACAAGTAGCGACGAACGTGCGCGTCCTTCTCGCTGACACAGTGACGTACCACCTTCGCGGGGTCCTCAAGCCTCTGCACCATCACTGGCCCACGCGACCGCCGCCAAAGAAGGTTCGGGTCAACGACGGGCTGGCTCCTCACCAAGCTGCGCCCCCAGTAGGTAGCGCCTCCCAATACCAACCCGGCGGAGCCCAGTCCCGGACATGGCCCATCTGGTCAAGTAGGTGTCCTCCGCCGAGTCGACGACGATGATGCGGGATAGGCATCGTCGACGTCGATGCGGGAATAATTGCTTTAACTAAAAAAATAACAACAATGTGACATGTTCAACTAGTTCTATTAATTCAACTAGTTCTTACTAAAAATAAACTTACTATAAATAAAAATAAACTAGTACCTAATTAATACCTAGTTCTATTAATTCAACTAGTTCTTACTAAAAATAAACTTACTATAAATAAAAATAAACTAGTACCTAATTATTACCTAGTTCTTACTAACTAATTAGTACCTAGGAACTACTGCCCTAATTACAATCTAATTTGATGAACCTAGGGGTGGAAAGTTGTAGCGGATAATCCGAAATATCCGATATTCGTATTCGATCGGATATTCCAATTATCCAACTTAAAAGTCAAATAAGTGTTCAAATTTTACTCGTTTTATAATTAATCTTAGAAACTATTATGCATTACAATAGTGTTTATTCATAAACCTATTTATCATTGACTTATTGTATGTCACAAGTTGAATACTTCATGTCACATAGCTATTGACTAATACACTTAATCAATAAGTCGCTATTATTCGTATCCGTTCCAAATCAAGAAAACATCCGAGCCGTATCCATATCCGATAACATCCGTATTCGCATTCATATTCGTTTTGTAAATATGAAAACGGAAATTGTAAGAGCACTATCCGATCCGCATCCGATTCGTTTCCACCCCTAGATGAACCCTAACTAATTTAATGCAATTAAAATTTGAAGAACCCTAGGCATAGGTAGGGGAGGGGAAGGAGCAGGCGTGCTCACCTCGGGTGCCTGCGGCGAGGGAGGGGCAGGCGGCGTCGAGGTCGGGGTCGGGGCTCGGGCGCACGACGGAGAGCGGCGTTGAGATCGGGGTCGGGGGCGGCATCGAGGTCGCGGGCGGCGTCGAGGTCGGGGTCGGGGGCGGCGTTGAATCCGGGGTCGGGAGCGACGTTGAGGGTGTGCAGAGAGCGACGGGATAGCGCGTGGTGGATGACGGGCGACGGCGGCGGCAACAACGGAGGAGTTTGGATTCGGGGGAAGTGGCCGGGGGAGGAACGAACTGCGCGGTTAAGTCAAAAGTAGCAGTAGTGCGTTCCGGGAAGTGCGCTACTGCTAAGTTAGCTATAGCGCGTTTCTGGATATGCGTTACTGCTATTCCTTTCTCTTTTTTTCTTTCCCTTTTTTCAGTTATTTTTATTTACACTTTATTCTTTTCCTTTCTCTTTTTTCTATTTCTTTTATTTTCATTTACTTTTCTAATTGCTTTCCATTTAATTGTATTTCCCAGTAGCGCCTTTCTGCGTAAACGCGCTGCTACAAACTAACTAGCAGTAGCGCTGTTCGCAGTAGATCGCTACTACTATGTGTAGCCTATCAGCTTAGCAGTGGGAATATTAGTAGTAACGCTTTTATCTTGAGGTGCGCTACTGCTACAATTGTACGCTACTGCTACTTAGCACTAGCGTGCTTTTTTAACACGCGCTGGTGCTAAAGTTGTGTGTATAAGGTTTTTCCTAATAGTGTCATATTAATGCATATAAAACATCTAAAACTAATAATATAATAGCATGGAACAATAAAAAATTATAGATACGTTGAAGACGTATCAGTACATCACATGTGCTCTTATGTGGCGAGCTCATTCTTTTGGAGAGACCTACATATTTGGTAGTTTTTTAGGAAAAGGCATAAGCTTCACCCCTCTTCATTAAGAAGTGATATTGTGTTGATATTCCATATGCATCGATGAAACACTCTATATATCCATTGGGCTAGCCCATCTTGCGGCTATTGCACATGGCTCGAAGGACGCGAGCTACCCTTATATTATCATCCAATTCTACATACTTGCGTAAAAGTAGATCTCCAAATCAATGTTGTTTGTACAGCCGGTGGTGATGTAGTCTCTACAATGGCATGCTCACATCCGGCACGTATGTCCATTTATCTTAACCGCAACCAAAAATCGTCTTATTGCTCCCCTCCGCCAATGATAATAGAGTGGGTGGCAACATGATGGCCCATTATCTGTAGATCATGTGAGAGAAAAATGGTAGCGCCCGTGGAGAATGTAGGAATCTATATTCAACAGAATCCTAAGGCCAACTCCACCGCGCGACCCCAAACGGACTTCCGTTTTGTCCGGATTTTGTCCGTTTGGGTAGGGCAATGGGATCGTGTCCGGGCCTGTCCTGAGATGCGGTGGCCGTGCGCCCAGCGCGCGACCGCATCCGTTAGCCCCATCCCGTCCACCAGGGCCTAAAATGCTCATATTTTCATATGAAAACAAGTTTGCACGTCCAAATATTAATTGCTTGAAAATTAAAAAAGTTTTACAACCCAATCGAAATTGTCTCTAATAAAGATAGTTTTACAACCAAATCGAAATTGTCTTGAATGAACATAAAACAAACCAATACATCTATCGGTTGCCAATATGCTCCCAGACGTGCTCAACCAAGTCATTTTAAGAGCCTTATGAGTGTGCCAATCACGCCGCTCAGGGTGGAACTAGACAAACTGATCAAACGTGACCGGTTCTTGGTGCAGGGGATCAACATTGTCACCTTGAAAATCAAATCCTTGGTCGAAGATACTGTCATCACGCTCGTCCTCGACAATCATGTTGTGCATGATCACGCAAGCAATCATCACCTCCCAAAGCTTCCTTTCATTCCATGACAGTGCAGGGTATCGAATGATGCCCCATCGGGATTGAAGCACACCAAAAGCAAGTTCCACATCCTTTCTAGCACTCTCTTGCAGTTGGGCAAATCTCTTTCTCTTCTCACCTTGGGGCTTCGAAATTGTCTTCACAAAAGTTGACCACTGAGGTTATATACCATCAGCTAGATAGTATCCTTTGTTGTACTGGTGGCCGTTGATCTCAAAGTTGACAGGTGGGGAGCGACCTTCTGCAAGCCTCGCGAAGACTGAGAACGTTGCATCACGTTGATATCATTGTGAGAACCTGCCATGTCGAAGAAAGAATGCCATATCCAAAGATCCCGCGATGCCACCGCTTCTAATATGACAGTGCACTCGCTGACATGCCCCTTGTACTGGCCCTGCCAAGCAAACGGACAGTTCTTCCACTCCCAGTGCATACAATCTATGCTGCCAAGCTTGCCAAGCTTGCCAAGGGCATCCGTCTTGCACTCGATGTATGGGTCATGAGCAACCACTCCCTCTCAGATACGATTGAACACATGCCTTGCCATTCGAAAACGGCGACGGAATTTATCCGGCTTGAAGAGCGGTTTGTTGGAAATGTAATCGGCATAGAGCAGGATGTGGCCTCTCTCCCTGTTGCGGTTCAGGTTGGGAGCACGGCCAGGGACTGGCCCCCTGTACCGAGGAAGCTGCCGTTGAATGTAGTCGTGAACGACCAGTGCAGCCACAAGATCTTCATCATCCAACGACGAATCGTCCGATGAACAAAGCAAGTGGTGGAAGAAGAACTCGTCTCCACTGTCCATACCTTTGTGGGCAAAATGTCGAACACCTAGCGGTCGTGGTGGCGAAGAGGCCGCGATGATCACCTAGACGCAGCAGGGATGGTTGCCGGCCGGCGACTGGCTGCTCTGGAGCCGTCGGAAGCTGCCGTGACCGCCGTGGTACGTCGCCGGCGGTCGTCTCTCCTCTGCCACCGGCAAAGACGACGACGGCCAAACCTCCTCCGATCGATGGCCAAAACTACGGCGAAAGCGCGGGCGTGGTGGCGGCCATGTCTACACGTGGTTTGGTATGGACGGCCAGGGGCTGCACGGTGAGGAGGCGGCCAGAGAATAGCGGCGGCGCCGGTGGCGGGGCGGGGCGGGAGAGAGAGGGTCGAAGTGTTGGGAGGGAGGGACTGCTAGTGTCCCTGACAGGCAGGCCACGGGGGGACAAGGGCATGCGTCGCGGTCGTCCGCGCGCGTCCGTTTCACCCCAAACCGAGCGCAACTTTGGGCCGGGGATGGGTTGAAAACGGACGAATTCCGGACATTTGTCCGTTTGAGGCTGCGCGTTGGGCCGCGCTATTCGTCCGTTTTACCCCAAACAGACGCACCCAGACAAGATGGGGTCGCGCGGTGGAGTTGGCCTAACTGCTAACGACCTCGGGACACCTTTCCTATAGTCGTGGCCTCCATATGCGAGGCTGCTAGCAGTCTACCCTTTATTCACCACCCTATTCTACCTCCTGGTAAATCTGTGGAGGTTATGCATCCCGAGGAAAGAATCGTAGCCAAAGCCGATGGTCTAAGGTTATGACAAGTGAAAATTTACCCCTTGCACCAAGTACATAGGAACACTCAAATATTTGAGACCAAAATCTTATTAAAAGAGCATGCAAGCACTAAGCTCACCTCTTAGCAAGAATAGAAACGTAGACTTATCTTAAAAAGACAGTAAAGTTTGTAAACATGATTATTGTAGTTAATCTTGAATAAATGTGAAAATAATGAATGCTTCTCCCACTATATTTGTAGTTGAGCATTTTTCATATGAATGTGATTCATACACTGATAAAATAAGGTTGCACATTGTATCCTACTCTGATATCTTTGTGGTTCCAGTTAAGAAACTTGTAATGCTCAACCTGTGCCACTTAGTGGCAGTTATATTCATGGATTTTCCGTGAAACCACCGATCACAGATGAAGTATGTTATAGTAGATGAAAAACCCACTCGCATGATATCAAACACAAAAAGTTTCACAAAATGTTCGATTATAGCTTCATGCTCTTCATCATTGCTTTCACCATGTGTTCTAGAGTCCACCTTGAAATAGAT
Organism: Triticum aestivum; assembly: GCF_018294505.1. NCBI lineage: Eukaryota > Viridiplantae > Streptophyta > Magnoliopsida > Poales > Poaceae > Triticum > Triticum aestivum. The sequence continues at coordinate 641,015,187 of NC_057807.1, forward strand.
GAGTTTTGCACTGTGTCTTGAGAAAGCAACATGTTTTCTTTACCATGTATCCTAGAGTATCTATTTGGATTGGATAAATATTGCATTATGTCTAAAGATAGTGGCACATTTTCTTCAGCGGGATTGGCATAGTCTCTTTGCATTGAACACAATATGCATCAATTCTGGACACCGTGTCATACTTGTTGGGGTCCAAAGGGTATTGTAAGAGTGATTGAATATTTCATAGAGATTAGGAAATTGCTCATCATATTGATTACTTAATTTGAAACACAAGGTAAAGCAACACTATTGAATAAAACTAGGATGTGCAAGCAATATATAGAACTTCCACACATGGCATTCTTCATGCATGGTGGAGCCAAGCAGTAAAATCTAATTACTTATAGAGAAGACCAACATCGTCCAAGATAAGAATAGCTTTAGTTAACAATGAAGCTCCAAAAATGTGTTGTGCAGGATGACTGGTCTACTATTGTTGTTTTCTTCCTCCCGTTTGTCAACACATAATTAAAACAGAATAGAAGTGAGCAACATATTATGTACTTCTTTTCAAAATCTTTTATAGTCTTGTTTAAAAGCATAGGAATTGCACATTGTTTCATGGACAAATTACTAGTCAGAGTTCCATGCTTTGAACTTTGGCCGAACTCAACATACACGACTCATGATGATGGATCATCTTCTAAATGCTTGACGGGTCATCAAATTTCTTACCTTTTTCTCATGCATAAATAGAACATATTGATGTATGTGTTACATGCATTTAAAGAAAAATGTTTAATGCATGTTGTGTACCTATGAAATTGTGAAAGAAGTATATGCATGTAACTTTAAATGATGTTGATGTAAGCGTAAGCACCATAGTAGTGCGTGATGTACCGGAGCAACGAGTTGACATGTCTTGTGATGAATGAGAGCCACTCGAAATGACTCATGTCATCCAATGGAAGGTTGTTGCCATGCACCTCCTCCAGCAGGTCCGCCGACACTATTTACTCTGGCGACTTCACCTCCTAGCACTAGTAGAAAACAAGGCAGTTGTCCCGGTTCGTAAGGCCCTTTAGTCCCGGTTCATGAACCTGGACTAATGGGTCGTTACTAATACCTCCCCCCTTTAGTCCCGGTTCTTACACGAACCGGGACAAATGGGCCTCCACGTGGCCACTACGGGCAGCCCAGGTAGGGGGGCCTTTGGTCCCGGTTGGTGACATAAACCGGGACCAAAAGGCTTCCACGCGTCAGCAGCTGGCTGGAGCTGAGGTTTTTTTTTTTTAAAAAAATGCCTGGTTTAGGGTTTTTGGGGGTTATTTTTAGGTTGTTATTAGCTATCTAATAGAGAGAAGTGTCCTCTCTTATATCTTCGTCCTTGGTTACGAACCCTACTGCTATGTTCATTTCACCCGCAGATATATAATAACGCATGCATGCTCGCATCATACATCATCATATATAATAACAAGTCCTACTAATCATGCATCATCATACAACTTCTACTCGTTATTAATAATAAGTCATACGATCATCATCCTCATAGTCATCGAACCCAACCCTACATAATTGTTCTTAGCACATGATCATCAGTATCAGGTAGGACAGAAATACCCTTAAGGTAAAATAGCATAAAACAATATAGACACTGACTCTCCATTATGAAGAATGGAGATCATCATGTCTCCAATTCTTGCGCTTCGTTGCCTTTTGCTTCCAAGAAGCTCCTTACGACTGTCCATATATTTTTTCCATTCTTTGATTGTCATGTATCCAGTTCTTTTAGAAACCCGGTATGGACAGTTGAGATTCGTATGAAGACCTGGTTGTATGTTCAAAACATGAAGACTACCGTGCGTATACATCAGATGAGGCACACAATCATTCGGGATTATCTGTTGAAAAACATAGTAATAACTTCGTAGTTAGCAATGATGTACTAGTTTTAGAAGTATGCAAAAAGATGCACGGATGTCGTAATAATAAAAAATCTTACCAGGGTATCTCCATGGTAGTTACCGTAGTTCAACACGTGCACTAGTGGCACGTATTGACCATAATGTTGAGGAGTTCGATTGTAGACATTGTAATTCTCAAGATCAGTACAAAATGCGATCAGATGATTTTTCTCCTTATAAATTAATTCGGAGCCATCGGTGTAGTGGGTTTTGTCTACCATCTTCCGCACATTCTTTGAAGAATGAAAATAAGCTGTCAATGGAAATAAGCTGTCAACTATTTTGAAATAAACAATATAAATTACTTAATAACTATGTTAAGCTCACATGGGGGAAGAATTAGAGGTGTATCCACAAGGATCCAAATCTCCATATTGTCGTGCTCGATTGTAGGATCACCAAGATCCATGGTGACAAGCATACCCTCATCAAAACCATACATCTTGGAAAGTGCTTCTCAATTTTTGCAACTAAAATGAGTTACACTCTTAGCATTGTACAACTTTACTTTAAAATCCACACCATGATGGGTCCTTAGGATAATTTTTTTGGTTTCCATACTTTCATGGTCTTCAAAACCCATCCTCTCCTAGACATAGCATCTTGCATAGCATGGGATAAGCTAGTCGAATTGGAAAAGATGAACATTACACGTTAAAATAGTTGAAGTCGTGCTTAATTACGAAAAAAACTATTGTCGTCGTTGCATACCGTATGAACATCGAAGGTCTCCTCGAGCTTAATGCTGAAGCGCCGATCTTCGTCCAGCTCAATGAACCTGTCGCACATACCTCGGTCGTCGTGGCACCAGTCGCACTCCCCCGGGCGGTTTAAGTCATCCGAGTACGACATTTCCGGCCTATGTTCATAATTCATAATTCAAATATTAAACTTGTACAATTAAATATATGTACTAAAAAACCTAAATTAGATCATTATTATTAATCACGGGTTGACTATCAGTGATGGTACATAGCTCCTCCTTTCATTCCCGAGTGCATTATTACACCAAATTGTCTAGCACACGGGAATGAAGGAGAAGCTACCCCCACGACGGCGTGGATGATGGATGGGGCTCCTAGATTTCTGCATAGTGCTCTCCAATTTTAGCATTCAAAGTAGGAGTACTTTTCCAATATGAGCATTCAATAAGCAAAACCAAATCATAGAATAAAGTAGTATTCAAATTAGCATGCTTTCAGTTATAAGCAAAAGTACATCATCTCTTGCGTCCGTACATCGTCAAATATTATCACTAATACTCCTCGAATACTATCATACATATAGCATCACTAATACAGCTAGAACCGTAGCGCCCGACGGGTATCGTCGCTGGCGGTTGACACCCAAAGATAAGGAACCATCACATGATCATAGCTCCCGTGAGATCCCTGAAGAACCTGCCAGGTATTGTCGAACCTGCCCTCCAATGCAACCATGTAGCGACGGACGTGCTCGTCCTCCTCACTGACACGATGACGTACCACCTCCGCGGTGTCCGGAAGCCTCGGCACCGTCACTGGCCCACGCGACCGCCACCAAACAAGAATCGGGTCAACAACGGGCTGCCTCCTCACCAACCTACGTCCCCCGGAAGGTAGCACCTCCCAATACCAGCCCGGCGGAGCCCAGTCCCGAACATGGCCCTGATCAAACAGGCCTCCACCGCCGAGTCGACGACGACGAGGATGCGGGATAGGCATCGCCGAAGTTGATGTGGGAACTACTTTATATATATTTAAATAAAGTAGTTTATTAAATCAACTAGCTAGTTCAACTATATATGAAGCACTTACTATAAATAAAATAAAGTAGTACTTACTAAAAATAAACTAGTTTAACTATAGTTCTATTATTGTTCTAACTAATTATATTAAACACTTTCTCTTCTTATTTTTTTCCTTTTTCCTCTATTCCAAATATAAACATATTCATAAATGACTTATATCATTCACAATTTTCATATACATACACAATAAATTGACAAAGAAAATACTATGAACAAAAGAATCATTAAAATTCTCTGAACAAAATTACAAAATAAAAAAATCATAAAAATTCTATGAATAGAAAAAAATCATAAAAATTTGACATCTAAATTACTTACACAATATGAAAAAAAATTGACATCTAAATTACTTACACAATATGAAAAAATTTGACATCTAAATTACAACAGAAAAAATCATAAAAAATTGACATCTAAATTACAACAGAAAAGAAATCTAACACAAAATGAACAAATTAATTACACAATATGAAAAAAAACCTAACAGAAAAATCTATGAACTACACATCTAAATTACTACACATCTAACAAAAAAATCTATGAACTACAAAAAAATCTACAAAAAAATCTAACAAAATCTAACTCAATTAACTACTACTAACATCAAATTAAATTAGTTGCTCACGGCGACAGTGTCGGGGACGGCGACGGCGAGGTGCGGCGCGGGGCGGGGCGGCGCGGCGCGGCGACGGGCAGGGGCGGGGCGGGTCGGGGCGGGGCGGGGCGGCGCGGCGATGGGCAGGGGCCGGCGGCGTCGCGGGGCGGGGGGGGGGGGGGAGGGGGCGGCGACGGCGTCGATCGGGGCGACGATGGCGACGGCGAGGCGGATACGGCGGGCTGCCTGGCGGCGTCGGTCGGGCGGGGAAGAACGAACGGAACCAAAATTTCACGAGTGCTGCTTATATAGGCAGAGCATTGTTCCCGGTTCGTGAGAGCAATCGGGACCAATGCCCCCTTAATCCCGGTTGGTGCCACCAACCGGGACCAAAGGCCTTTTTTCAGCAGCCTAAAGGGCGGGAAGCAAAGGCCTTTCGTCCCGGTTGGTGGCACAAACCGGGACTAAAGGGGGGTCATTGGTCCCGGTTGGTGCCACCAGCCGGTACCAAAGCAGCCCTTTCGTCCCGGTTGGTGCCACCAACCGGGACTAAAGGCCTTGTGCTGCCCGCGTCGTGGCACGAAAGTTTAGTCCCACCTCGCTAGCTGAGGGAGCTCGAGAGTGGTTTATAAGCCCCAGTCCCGCTGCCCTCTCGAGGTCCTCTCCACTGCAGGCTTACGAGCCTAAAATCACTCTCTGTGCTTGTGGGCCTATTGGTCCTACTGCGGGCCTGCATCCTGGCCCTAGTAATGGGTTTCTAGTCGTATGCAGGCCGTGGTGGCTCTGTAGGTGGCACTTTTTTTTTAATTTTTTCCCAGTTTTCTTGCTTTCTTTTTTGTTTCTAATTACTTATTTATTTTTTTTATGATAATTCTTTTTGCTTTTAATGTTTTGAACAGAATTCTAATTACTTATTTATTTTTTTCTATGATAATTCTTTTTGCTATTAAAGTTTGTAACAAATTCTAATTACTTATTTATTTTATTTTATGATAATTCTTTTTGCTTTTAATGTTTTGAACAGAATTCTAATTACTTATTTATTTTCTTTTATGATAATTCTTTTTGCTATTAAAGTTTGTAACAAAATTCTAATTACTTATTTATTTTCTTTTATGATAATTCTTTTTGCTTTTAATGTTTTGAACAGAATTCTAATTACTTATTTATTTTCTTTTATGATAATTCTTTTTGCTTTTAAAGTTTGTAACAAAATTCTACTCCCTCCATTCCTAAATGTAAGTCTTTGTAGAGATTCCACTAGGTAGACTACATACGGAGTAAAATGAATGAATCCACACTTAAAATGCATCTATATACATCCGTATCTAGTTCATAGTGGAATCTCTACAAAGACTTATATTTAGGAACGGAGGGAGTATATAATTTTAGTTTCAATAATACTAGAGGTTTATAAAAGCTTTTTAGTTGATTTATTTAGTACCAGTTCTAAGGCTGTTACAAATGCATTTTATTTGGTACAGGTTTTACGACTGGTGCCCCACGAGCACCTTTTAGTACCGGTTCATGGGATGAACCGGTAAAAGAGTTTTTGAGTTGATTCTTTCTGCGACTGTTTTTTAGTTCCACCTCGCCAAGCGAGAGGCACTCGCAGTGGTTTATAAGCCCTGAGTGTAGAGACGATGAAGGGAGAAGCACATTGCTCACCTGCACGTTGGCCTGAAGCTAAGCAACGTGCAGGTGAGCATTGTGCCTCTCTTTCATTTTGGCATGGTATATGTAGACATATCATTGGTCCCGGTTGGTGGCATGAACCGGTTGGTGACATGAATAGTTAAAATTTCAATTCTTTGAAATTTGTGTGAATCACAAGCTTGTGATTAACTTTACTGAGCATAGATGCGCCTATAGAGAGAATTCAACCTAAATTCATAATAAATTTCTATGAATTTCAGAGAAATTCAGTATGAATTTAGGTCAAATTCCCTGTATAAGGGCATCTATTTTCACTTTGAGAGGAGCTCAACAAGGCTGAGAGGGAGGGGCTTATAAACCGGTGTGAGCGCCCTTCGGTTGGCGAGGTGGGACTAAACTCTGACCGCAACGAGGACCAAACCTTTAGTCCCGGTTCGTGGCATGAACCGGGACTAAAGGGCAGCCTTTGGTCCCGGTTCAAGCCACCAACCGGGACCAATGGTGGTGGGCTAGGAGCGAGGCCCATTGGTCCTGGTTCGTCCCACCAACCGGGACCAAAAGGTCCAGACGAACCAGGACCAATGGCCCACGTGGCCCGGCCGGCCCCAGGGGCTCACGAACCGGGTCCAATGCCCCCATGGGTCCCGGTTCTGGACTGAACCGGGACTAATGGGCTGACCCGGCCTGGACCATTGCTCCCTTTTCTACTAGTGTAGCACCCATCAGCGTGACCATAAACAAGCACATGTTCTCCTTAGCAACACCCAAAAAATGAAACCTGCCAATAAATCATCTTATGATAGCTAGGCACAATAGTGGACTCGATCCTACATTTTTTTATTATCAAAACAGAAACATTTCATGCACCCAGTACAATGATGTCTTACCTGGTTCATGTAAACCATAGAAAACATCATGATCTGGACATACAACAACAAGACGAGAAAGCATTGGATCAGATTAAATTGCAATATTTATATTTATGACTATGATCATTCATGGCATAATCTCTTATAGGCATTACGTCCGTGATATGTAGACCATTATTATCCAACTGCATATACAACTAATACTCCACTTCAAGACCGCTATTCATCATGCATCTTGAAGTATAAAGTTCATGACTAATATAGCATTGCAATAAGCATTGACATAATGTAGATGTAAAATATCAAGCTATATGACAAGAAACCATTGTTTTAGCCTTATTGGCAACAATACAATACGTGTCTTGTCGATATAGATCACCACAAGATTAGGACCTTCTACAATGCACCACTCCCTCTGAAGAAATACCCATCAAACATGGCTGAAGAAGATAAATGGATCAAAGAGCATACAAATTTATTTCATTATATAGCAAACAAACTTCAAAAGATTCAATTGAATTAAGGTACAACAAAAGTAGCAAAAAAGATTATTTTTTTAGGTATTTTTGACAAAAATGGCAAGCGGAGATGCAAACTAACAAATAAATAAAACAAAGTAGACAAGATAGATAATAAGAATGTAGATTAATAACGTGAAGGACCTAGTTGTTTGAAGAGAATTTCCTTAGCAACGACACTAGAAATGTTGCTTGCTCACTTGTAAGAGTAGTTGGGTAACCCTCAAGTGTAAGTGTGAAGTAACCTAACAATAACTATTTTCCTCGATGTGAAAGCCAAGGTTTATAAAACCAAAAAGATTTATTGGAGCAAACAAAGTCACTAGTACCTGCACACAAAACTCAAAACAAGCTTGTCCCCAGCACGTCAAGAAGGTTGTGAAGCCTCTTGTCTTGCTAGTTACAAGATTAAAGTGCACAAGATAATGGTATTTGATAAAATGGTAAAATAAAAGAAATGGCATAGAAAAAAATAATATTTTTGTAGAAGTCTTCAGTAATTGAGAATAGACCTAGGGGACCATAGGTTCACTAGTAACATCTCTCATAATCCATAAACATATATACCAGTGTGGTGTGGTGAAAAAATTACAGTTGATCAGCGATTAAATTACAATACATATATTTATGACTATGATCATTCATGGCATAATCTCATATAAGCATTACGTCCGGGATATGTAGACCGTTATCCAACTGCATCTATATTAATACTCCACTCCAAGACCACTATTTGTCATACATCTCGAAGTAAAAGTTTAGGATAAATAGAGCATTGCAATAAGCAAGATGACAAAATGTAGAAAGTAAAATATGAAGCAATATGACAAGAAACCATCATTTTATCCTTAGTGGCAACAATACAATACGTGTCTTCACGATATAGATCACCATAAGATTAGAAAACTCTACAATGCACCACTCCCTCTGAACAAATAACAATCAAACTTGGCCAAATATGATAGATGGATCATAGATAATACAAAGCCTAGTTAATTATACAACAAAGAAATTCAAAAGATTCTGTTGATTTTAAGGTAGAACATAAGTAACAAGTAAAGATAGTTTTGGTATTTTTGAAAATAAATTGGCAAGCAAAGATGCAAGCTAACAAATAAATAAAAAGTAACTAGGCAAGATAGGTAACAAAAATGCGGAGTGATAGTGTGTAGATTCGAGGAAAAACTCCCTGGCAACGACACTAGGAATGTTGCTTGCTCTCTTTTAAGAGTGGTTGGGTAACGCCCAAGTGTAAGTGTGAAGTAACCTAGCAATAAGTATTTTCCTTGATTTGACAACCAAGGTTTATCAAACCAAAAAGAGTTCGTCCAACAAACAAAGTCACTAGTACCTGCACACGAAACTCAAAAAAATCTTGTAACCAACATGTCAAGAAGGTTGTGAAGCTTCTTGTCTTGCTATTTACAAGATTAAAATGCACAGGATAATGGTAATTGGTAAAAAGGTAAAATAAAAGAGACGGTCTAGCAAAAAATAATTATTTTGTGGAAGTTTTGAGTAATTGATAATAGACCTAGGGGTCTATAGGGTTCACTAGTAGCATCTCTCATAAACATATATAACACTGGTGAACAAATTACAGTTGAGCAACGATTAAATTGCAATATTTATATTTATGACTATGATCATTCATGGCATAATGTCATATAGGCATTACGCCGTGATATGCAGACCATTATCCAACTGCACCTACAACTAATACTCCACTCCAAGACCGATATCCATCATGCATCTCGAAGTATAAAGTTCATGACAAATAGAGCATTGCAATAAGCAAGATGACGTAATGTAGACAGTAAAATACCAATTAATATGACAGGAAACCATTGTTTTATCTTTGGTGGCAACAATACAATACTTGTCTTGTCGTTATGGACCACCACAAGATTAGAACCCTCTACAATGCACCACTTCCTTTGAAGAAATACCCATCAAAAAATGGTCGAAGAAGATATATGGATCAGAGAGCATACAAAGTTGTTTCATTATACAACAAAGAATCTTCAAAAGATTCAGTTGAGTCTAATGACCAATCTCATCATAAAGTGAAAATTCATCATATCCCAACAAACACACTACCGATTACATCTAATTGATCCTGATCATGTGAGGAAGCTCACGGGAACTTTGTATTGGAGAGAGAGAGAGAGAGAGAGAGAGAGAGAGAGGGTGAGAGAGATAGAGAGAGAGTGACCCTAATTAAGGTCCTAACGGAACTACTTCCACATAGTCATGGAGACAACAAGGTCGGTAAAGAAGCCTCCCATGTTGGATTCCCCCTTCGGCAAAGTGCCGGAACAAGCCTCCAGATTGGATCTCTCTGAACGGACACTTGCGACGGCAGAAAAATCAGAGAAAAATTGCGAGATGGTTTCATAATATATGAAATTTATAGGTGGAAGAATTAGTTTAAGGGAGTGCACAGAGGCCCCACACGGCCTTGGGGAGTGAACAAGGCCCTGGCCATGACCCATGCCCATGTGGATTCCTTATGGGTCCTCTCGTCTTCCTCTACTGCTTTATGGAACCTTCGTGCCCCGAAAAAACTTATTAAATCCTAATTTTACCTTCATAGATATTGATTTTCTGAAATGTCAAAAACATGCAGAAAATAACAAAGGCACTGGATTAATAGGTTCGTCCGGAATAATAATATAAATTAGTATAAAAGTATACAAAAGTTATATTATAATAGCATGAAACAATCGAAAATTATAATAGGATGAGATGTATCAAAGGGTCAACTTTTTCTTTTGCGGGGGTATCAAAGGGTCAACTTGGATAGCACATTTTGATCATAGTTGTATCTAATCTTCTGTTTACTTCCCCAACTACTATTGTGCTCCTGTTTTTAGCATGATACCCTCTGTGAAATTGAACTAGAGAGTTTGTACGTATGAGATGCAATAGACTTGGATCAAATGATGTAAGAAAGACCATTCATCCACATGGTTTTGTATTTCGTTCTGAAATTACATTTTTTGATGAATTTATTCTTTTGTTGACACTAGAAAAAGTCATTATGTCAAACCACTTTGGAGATTGGAACTTTTTACTTTGATGTTTCACCAACTCTAGATTCAGCTTCCCTTGCGGAATTTTACTAGATTTCATTTATTGAAAAAAGAAGAGTGAAATGAATCTGAGGTCTCATACGTCATAAATATTTGAGGGGTGTCAAGTTAGTTCTAAAACTTCAAAAGTGCATATTTGTGAAATAAAGTTTGGTATGTTGTGCATGTTCGATCCTAACTGCATGGGCAAAGTTTGACATGCATGCTCATGTGGCATATTGCAGTTGACATGTCGATACATTTCCCACCAAGGACAACTGAATAAATGAACATTTTGCATAAAGGACCCATAGTAGATCTCTTCTTCCCACTTCTGATACTTCTCTCATTGTTGTCCTGTACTTTTCTATAGGGGCTATTTGTAAGTTGGCTGGAATAAAACTTTGTGTAAGTTAATTTCTTGGAGAAGAAGGGGCCCCACGCGAGGAGCTCCGACGCCTCGGCAGAGGGCTGAGAGGGGGTCTCCAATCCGTAGTCACGACCTCCCTCACATAATCCTCCCCTAATTAATATCATTATTAGCACAGCCGATATCCATGCTAGCACCAACCAATTAACTATATCCTGCCTAATACCAATATGCAATCAATATCCTGTGAAATACTAGTGTGTAACATAATTTATCTATTGTCTAATATTAACATGCATTGTAGGCACACAATTAATGTGCAATGCAATATATATTACATAATATTAAAATGCATTGCAGGCAAACAATTATGTGCAATGCAATATATAATACCTAATATTAATGTGCATTAATGCACATACACGATTACAATTCAATTTCGAGGGTTGCAATTAAACCACATATCGCATTGGATGAACAACACAATTAATGTGCAATGCAATACATATTGCCTAATATTTACATGCATTAATGCACACACACGATTGCTGGTCATTTTGAGGGGTTGCAATTAAACAACGGATTGGATGAACAACACAATTAATGTGCAATGCAACATATATTGCTTAATATTAACGTGCATTAATGCACGTACATGATTACTAGTCAATTTGAAGGGTCACAGTTAAACAACATATCGGACAAGGTCGTGCAATTTTTTTTTATAATTTTAGAGGAAAAAAAAGCGAAATGGCTTGCACGGAACATAAAATACTACTAAAACGCTCGACGTCATGCAAAAAAAAAGGATTGCTTAGCGAGCGGTGCGGTCAGATAGAGGCAGGAAACCAACGGGATATATTTGCGAAGACGAGAGAAACTGGTAATCAAGCGCTGTGTCTGTGTGCGTGTTAGCCTGGCGAGGGGGCCGTGCGTGCATTCCGTCGAGCACATCGCCTACATATATACCCCAGGAACACGCCGTGGATACCAGTACACCACCCACAAGCCACCGATCGCAACCGCCCTGTCCTCTCCATCTCCTCGCCAAGGATCCCTTCCCCACTCGACTCAAAGTCAAACTCGCGTTTCGGCTGTTTCATTCTCGCCGATCAGGGTGGACACGGTCCGAGCCGGTCCGGTCCCTGTCCGAGCCGGCGTTTGGACCGGCCGCCGGCGGTCCGGTCCGGACCGGACCGAGCAACGTCGCGGTCCTGTTTTCAGGGACCGGACCGGCAATGGCCGAGCTCGGGCCGGACCGAGAGGACCGTGAGGACCGGCCAAGACATGGACAGAGCGCGCTCTGGAGCTCCGGCGACGGCTCATCGGAGAGATATCTTGCTAGAGGAAGCGCAGCTCATCGAAAAGATGTCTGGGAGCTTGAGAAGCATCAGAGAAAGCTACGTGACCAAGAAGAACACCAGAGGGAGCTCATCTGCGACGAATCTGACACGACGGCCGGTGGACAGAGATGAAAGGAACGATGGCTGATGCGGCTACGTAGGACCTCCCTCGTCGATGTTTTGGACGGAGATGATAGATCTCACGACGGAGGAACTCCTAGACATGATGGTTCGTCGCTGGAAGGCTGGTGGCCATGGTGTTATGCGGCGGTGCTCTGCTTGTGCGTTGGACGGCTGCGGCCGCGGCACAGGTGCGTGGCCCTGTCACGCCTTGGCCGCCACGCACTCGCCAAGCCCCCGCCAAGCCCCCGCCAAGCCCCAGCCATGCCCCCAGCCACGCCCCCGCCCCGCTCTGGCCATGGCCCCGCCATGCCGCCGGCTGCTTCTTCGGTCCGCTCGGTTGGCCCGAGCTTTAACCGGACCGGACCGGCTGATTTTCGGTCTTGTTTTGAGGGACCGGACCGGCCGATTTTTTTGTCAGGCCAGGACCGAGCCAGCCCGGACCGAGCGGGCCACGAGCCGGTCCAAAAGACCGCTCGTGCCGTCCACCCTGACTCGCCGAGACCGCCATTCCTTCTACCCTGAAGAAAGAACTGAATTCCTCCCCTCCTCTCGCTAGCCTTCCCTCCTCTCACTAGCCTGAAGCCCTCCCTCCTCCCGTCGGCCATGGAGAATGACCAGCACCCCGACGGCGAGCATCCTAACCCGCCGCCACCACCCCATCAGCTTCCGGACGAAATGCTCCGAGATATCTTCCACCGCCTCCCGTCGGACCCCAGCGCCCTCGTTGTCGTCTCCTCGTCCTACAATGCCTGGCGGCGCGTCGTCCATGACGAGGAGAACTTCCTTTTCTCCTTCCACGCAGCACACCACGGCATACCACCACTCATCGGCTTCTACTCCGACCCCTTCTACGGCGTGCTCCAATTCACCCCGACCACGCCTCCTACCCCGCCGCTGCCCCCCGCCCCCGCTGGGTTCCAAGTCTACGGTTGCATGCACGGTCGTCTGCTCCTCGGCGGCAGAGACGGCGACCGCGCCCTCCTACTTGTCCGAGATCCTCTGACCGGGGAGGAGCACTCCATCCCGCCGGCGCCTGGCCTTCTCCCCGGGCAGAGCTGCGGCGCGGCGCTGATCTGCGACGCCAACCATGCTAAGGGCGAGGACTACCACTCATCGCCGTTCCGCGTCGTCTTTGCATATAGCGAGGACTATCCACCCGGCGGCTGGCACCCGCCCATGGCTCTCATCAGCACCTTCGCCTGGGTGTACAGCTCAAATAAAAGAAGCTGGGGTGGCCGCCCGGCGGCGACCATGAGTGTCAAATGCTACTTCGATCTGAAGCCGAGCGTCGTGGTTGGCAAATGTGCCGCCGTGACCGTGAGCTGGATGACGGTGACGGCTGGGGAGGGCAATGCAGTGCAAGACTTACTCCTAGAATTTCGCCTCGACACACGAACTCTACAACTCACACAGATACCAGATGAATTACGCGGCGACCACTTTGTTCTCGCACCGACTGTGGGTGTGGAGGACGCGCGGGTCGGCATCGCCGGCGTGATTGAGAACTGTGTGGTGTTACTTTCAAGGGTGAATGGCGTTGAAGGCTGGATTCCGCGTAGCGTAGCTAGACTGGACAATTTCCTGTCCGCTGGTCCTGCTGAGAATGGTGGCATTGGGCTTCTTCCTTTTGAGATGGGGTACGGTGATGAGGAGGAAGATGAACTGGCAGATGACTGGACTGAGCCGCGGGTGATCGTGGTCTCGGAGGAAGGGGGCACCATTTTCTTGCTGACGGAGATGGGTATTTTCATGGTCAACTCAGAGTCTGGGCAGCATCAGCGAGTTCTTCAAGCGGATCAGTCTTTCTCGGGTGTTTATCCCTACTCCACCTTCTATACAGCAGGTACGAAATAGCTAGTATATGCATAGTTTCTCATATCTCTCCATCTCCATTAATTAATAGCATTTTATTTTTGCGGGGCCATAAATTAATAATATTGATTAGCAAGTCTTCCACTTGCGGGGCCTTAAATTAATAGTATTGATTAACAGTATGGACTTTCGCAGAATGACATATATCCACTAGAAATTTAAGCATAGTGCTTCTCTGTAATTTTATCTGGAAGTGTCGAATCCGGGTATAAATAATTTTATCTGAAAGCAGTGAAAGCCCAGACATTGTTATGATTGTGGCACAAAAGGATGTAGTGTCATACTCGCAAGTATAACTATAAATTTGCGAACCTTGCTACATGATTTAAACTTGTTCCACTCACTATGTTTGCATTGGCCTCCAAAACTTCTCTTTGATACATCTGCCCATCGAGAATCAAGAGTGTGGCTATTGCCATTTATATCCCAACAACTTATCCCTACTAAATTACTTTGGGTAGTCTGTTATTTGAGGTTATCTTGTACAAAATAAATTATTATACTGTGTGAATACTTGGTTTTTGCAAATGATGCAATCGAGGACAAAGATAATTATTCCGAGGGAGTAACTGTTAACGAAAAGTAACAACTTACGTGTATTGTTAAACCTTGACTGTACATATATCTTCTTGTATTCAATAATTTTTCGTAAACATGAGATGATTTTGTCATTAGTGACATAGTTCCATACATAGAGTTTAGACCAAGAAATATGTGACCATATAATGGGTTCAAATTATTATGCTATATAGAAATCTAGAAAAGATACGAAACACACATGTCAATTTCAATACATTGTAGAAACACACATCTTATTCTTGCGTGCTGCTCCGAAGAAACATTCCATTTAAAATTAGAGAAAACTGTGGTTTCTTTATGCATTGGGAAATTGATTTCAGAATGCCACATAAATCAAGCCAAGGCTTAGTAGTTTACAGATATGGTGAAATTGATTGTTAGGGCTTGAAATATACGTTCACCGCAGGACCTCCTCAGTTTATGTGTACATACAAGTGTACATGTATCTTCATGTGTGTATATATGATGCATGTATACACATTTGACTTCTTCAGTTCAAGTTCTTCAAATGTATATCACAACATGTATGTATATTCCTCGTCAAGTATATCTACTGATATTTTATTGGGTCTTGTATCTTTCTTGTTTATTCATGCAGCTGGTAAAGCTGTTTTTGATGATGTACAACAGGACCAACAGAACAACAATATACAATCAGGTCAGCATGCATCTCAAGTGTGTTATTCCTTATGATGAGCTCAACGATGTCACAAGTTATCGTAGGGGGGTTATTGAACTGGTATGCAGTCTGTGATAGGATTAACTGCAGAGCTAGTAATGGCTAGGTAACTTCATTGACTTAAATCGTATGTTAATTAAACAAAGTGGTGGTGGGAGCTTTGACCCTTATTAATCAAAGCTTTGTTATAGATTTCAGATAGTATAAACACTAATGAGCAACTGTTACCTATCAGTTTCGGTTGTCTTATCTTTACACATATTTTTTTTTCATTTATATTGACGGTGATATTGTGCTACAGTACATCATGTCATGCAAAGAATTTGTACACATGTTTGGATATGTATTGTGTATGTGTATTCCTTGCTTGTTTTCAAGACCCTTTCATCCTTAATTTGCTATTCTTGTATTTCTTGTAGGTGGAGAAATCAATGCTCTAGGTGAAAGTAGCGGTGGCGGTGCTGACTAGTTTTTGTTCAATAAAGAGGTGATGATTGATTGTATCATATGCACCCTTTTTTTGTAATTTGAATGATTCCTATGACCTAATCTTGAAATAAGTTGATTTAGTTGTCATTTTTATTTTGAATGAAGGATCACTTACAATACTTCGTAGGGGTACCTCTCAATAAGTTGAGTTATAGGTTAGCTTTATTGCAGAGTATCTGGGTGCAAGTGCACTTCAATCATTATTCTAATAAAATATTTTCATCAATTTGTGAAGGTGAAACGTTTGTGGGAAATGAATTTTCTTTCTTGGCCGTTTAGCCATCATATTACTTGATCACAGAGTGTTTCTTTCCCACAACAATGTATATAATTTTGGATTGTCGAAATATATTTAACCGGTTGGATTAAGGAGTGTGAATACACATGATAGTCTTCACCATGCTTACTATCTTAGGATTTATACATTTTTTTATACTAACAAGATATTTGTTGATTTTTAGGTACCAAACGGCTTCTAAGGTGATTTGATATAATGGACATATGATTGCTTGAGCGTCAAAATCGAACTTGTCCTACAAAATATAGTTCTTCTATGCCCATAATAGTTTCTCCTATTTACTGAATTGGATCTGTGTTATCCTTGAGGATTTTCCTTACCTATGGTCCCTAATATTCCTGGGACATCATACCTTCAAGAAGTGAACATAAAACATTTTGGATTGAGATATTTATTTGCAATGTATTGTGACATAAAGCAAATATGTTAAATTGTGGTATGGAACTTATATGTGACCAGAAATATGTAGCAGTTGTTTTGATACCCTTGTACGTGTATCTAGCTACTAAACATCCCCTAGGCTGATCAAAATTATAATTATCTTTCCCCAGCGAAAAAAATATTATTATTTTCTTTGGTCTACTAATGATCTGCATATTACAACAGTTTAGGCCCATCCAAAAATTTCAGAAAAATCACTAAGGGCACACGTAGGTGACATGACAAGGGATGTAGCAGAAGTTTAGTACCACCCGGGATTCGGAGAAAGAGTTGGACATCAAATGCTTGCCCTTAATTTTTGCCAGTTAGGAACGGAGCTTGTGCTTAACTTTTGCTGGTCAGCAACCGAGAGTGCTTAGCAGACGAGCCATGATCTTTTTTTTCCAGAGTACGCGAATGCGTACTATATTTTTATAGAAGGAAGAATCTCAAGTACAAGAAGACTACAACTTGTTGCGAACAATGAGCGTAGACAAAACAAACTCCGACTGAAAGACAACACCACCTCATAAAAAACAACTACAAAGCAAAAAAAAGAGCTTGTCCAAAACTGAGCAACATCGCCGCGTCTCAATCAACGTCGGTCACCTCCGAAGACCACACCAACTCCGACTGAACTTCCCTTGTCGATGCACTATCCACCCTTGATGCGAAAAAGGAGGTGGCAAGTAGATGGAGGAACTTGGTCGGTTCACTAAAGCCACCGTCTTGGACTCACCGGCGATGACGTACATTGCGCCACTGAAGATCACCTTGGACAACGACGAGCACCAGAAGTAGCGCCACATGGAACATCAAGACCGTGTCATCAAGCGGGATGCACCCAACAGAGTAGCGACGTTAAGAACGCCACCATCGCGCCGGTTCAACTCCAAACCTAGGCTTTCGCCCGACGACTGCAACCATCTAAGACGGGCCATGACCTAAGACGTCGGATCATGGGCTATTACCAACTCGAACGCGGGTCCACCGCACGTCTCTCCACCCGGCCGCACCTATATAATGGAGGCGATGGCCAAGCCTGGCTGCCATGATGAACATATCACATCTGCTCTGCCTCCACGCACACTGCCCACCATAGTTCTATTCCTTGCTGTTGCCACTGGTGATCCCATCCCGTCCACCGTGTAATCGGTTGACGGGAGAGCAGTCCTCCGAACCCCGCCTCTAAAGATCATGTAGGGGAGAGGACATATTAGGTTTTTGGGGAGCGTATCCTACGCGACTAACACGCCGCCGTTCATCTATGTCCACTACTTTGTGCACGCCGTCGTCGCCTCTGCCATCACCATGAGCCAGCAATCCGAAGCCGACAAAAAGGCCACCAATGACAAGGCTGCCGAAGAGACGGCCACTGCCGCCGGTATGGCCAACGCTTGGCTGACTGGAGGGTATAACTCATTTATCCCGCTCCTATTTATTTCTGTTTTAGCAATACTAGCTACGCAGGTAAATGTTTCTACTATATGATTAGTACATGCGAACCTGCGTACCTGGTTAGAAATCATTATGTGATTAATACTGCCCATGTAATGTTTATGATCTATTTCTAGATAACATTAATAAAAAATTGCTACTTTTCTTTACAGTATCCATCTAAAAGATAGGATTTAGGTCACAGATTTTGGATATGGCATCGATCGGCTCCCTTAAATGTCACCATAAATACTATGTAATAGTTGTTTCGATACCATGATATCTGTATCTAGCTACAATACTATATCCTAGGCTGATCGGATATTATATTTATCTTTAATCTAGCTAGTCCATGAATACGTGCTAGTGCTCCGTCATAATATATGTAATATTAGTTGATTGCATGACGAGACCACATTTAGATTTGCATGATTCGTCTCTCTCTCTCTCTCTCTCTCTCTCTCTCTCTCTCTCTCTCTCTCTCTCTCTCTCTCTCTCTCTCTCTCTAACGCCTATTTTTGCAAATGAAAGATGAACCTGAAATTGTCCATTTTCATGGGAAATAGGCTAAGTGACCATCACATTTCTAATCTACACGAATTTTTACTTGAAAGTATGAAAGATCCGCGTTGCCATTAATTGTAGTGAGAACACTGAGTATTTCCTTGTTGCTGCCTCCCAATGTTTTTGGCATATTAAAATTGTAGTTCTAGAAGCAATGGAGGAGTAATACTTCTCCGATGTCCAGAAAGCTCACCTTCTCAAAGTATTTTTATCGTGTTCTAATTGGCATCCCTAAACATAATGTGTCGAGATTTTTCCCTCAGCTGACTTATGTGCCACCCACTTACCCCAACTCTCAATCCTCGAGGCACCCTTCACCGACAAGGAAATTCATGAGGCTTTCCTGCAGATGAGTACTCTTGCTAGCCGCGGTCCGGATGGTTCTGTCTCGGCTTTCCACCGGAAGTATTGACACTCTATAAAGCACAATATGCTTCCTTCTTCCAAGCTTTGGAAATTTTTTGAAGTAGTTGGCACTATTCACAGAGATTTCTTTTAGGAGGAAACTTGCACGGGGCCAAGTGTCTTATTCATTGGAAAATCGTTCACAAACAAAAAATGGTGGTATAGGGGTCAAAAACCTTCTTATTTCGAATAGCTGTTTACTTATGAAACTGGCTCCAGTATTTCTTATGTATTCCAAAATATTTCTCCGTAAATTTTCAGCTCATTTGGAGATATGCAGAATAGGTAACTTTGATGTAGCTTTTTCAGGTCCAGAATTCCAGTTGCCGGCATTCTCCCTCTTTGTTGTAAACCTTGCATATTATAAGAGAAAAGGCATTAGAACTACTCCCTAAAGCATTATTATGCATAAAAATGGTATAAATAATATTATGAAATGATGATGCAAAATGGATGTATCACTCTTGCGTGAGTATACCTCTATCTTGGTCGTCCACTATTCTTTTGAGATCAGTACGGTACGACTCACAACAACTTTTGTTGGATTTGTTTATGTGGCTCAACGGGAGGAGATGGAAAAGGGAAAATGAATATGTGTGTTGGACAGACGAATATTCCTAGTAAGAGGAATAAGAAGGGTCGACATTGATGAGGGCACGACTTCCTCCACCATGAACCAGACAGTACAAGGGCGAGGTGAAATGAAGAGGTGGTGACCATAAACAAGAAGACGCACTCCCTTGAGGCTAATGTTCAAAATGTCAAAAATTAATCAGGTTCTTGGAAAGACATTGGCGAGCGCAAGGTAAACTCCCTCCAGCAAGCACGACATCCGATCTTGATGATGGGGATGCCACAACTCATTCTAGGAAAACATCATTGTTGAGGGTAACCACATTGCAAATGGCAGATATTTGGAACGTCGCAAATTGATAAAGGTATTGAAAATGTGTATGTTATATGTATGCTCAACTATTGTATTAAACGTCCATGTGATATGTGTATGTTCAATTATTGCATTAAATGTGTATGTGCAATGTATGAAATGTGTATGAGAAATTTTTATATTGAGTACAATGTTGATTATGTTGGACTTCGTTTAATGCTTAATTAAATTGTGGAAATGTGGTACCACTACTGCAGGAATACCTAGCAGTGGCGGGCGATAAAAATTATCAATGGCGGGCAAGGCCCTCAGTGGCGGGCGCCAACCTGCCAATGGTAGCCCATTAGCAATAGCGGCCGCCCGCCACAGAAAGTTGATCTAGCAATGGCGGGAGCTCACCACAGAAATTTGATCTAGAATGACAGACGCTTTGTACAACCTGCTAAGAATGTTGTGCCCGCAACTGGTACTAATCCATTCCAAATTGATGCTATTGTAGCATATTGCACCTGGATCGGATCATTAGATTGCATGAGTTATAAAAATTCTAGTTTTAACATTGATCCACATACACGCATCACATTACAATGATGTCAGATTAATTAAGAGTAGTAGTAAAGAAAATATAACAAGTACATTACAATAACAAGCATATGTCGCTCATCACACATAATTAAGAGTTTGATGAGTTGCTTAGGAGTGAAATGAGTGTCAGGCGATGTTCAACACATAGACTGTTAGTAGAAGCCGCCCATACTACATGAATGACTAGTGGATGGAACAAACGGGGACCAACGGGCCGCTTGCTCTTGAATCGGATATTTGGGCTCTCAGAGAGCCCATTCAACTACCTCACTCGGCATGGGTATGGTGATTAGACTCTGACCGAGCCACATCCTCAGCCTCTCATCCGTGGTCGCCCCCGTAAGTTTGCACACTGTGAGGTCATTGAACCACCTCTCTGCTATTTTCTCCATCGCCGGGAGAGAACATTGAACCACTGGAACACTATGACCCAAGCTAACACAAACTGGGATATAGATCGAAAGAGGCGCAGGTCTCCTGCCTGGGATCCTCCTAAACTACTCCTGGACGTCGTCAGCGGCCTACACGTAGTAGTAGTCACCTCCGGTCTAGTAGGAGTTGTCGTCGACAGTGGCGTCTGGCTCCTGGGCTCCAGCATCTGGTTGCGACAACCGAGAGGAAAGGAAAGGGGGAAAAGAGGGAGAAAAGCAACCGTGAGTACTCATTCAAAGTACTCGCAAGCAAGGATCTACACTACATATGCGTGGATATCTGTGTAAAGGGGAAATATCGGTGGACTGAACTGCAGAATGCCAGAATAAGAGGGGGATAGCTAGTCCTGTCGAAGACTATGCTTCTGGCAGCCTCCATCTTGCAGCATGTAGAAGAGAGTAGATGGTAAGTTCACCAAGTAGCATCGCATAGCATAATCCTATCCGGCGATCCTCTCCTCGTCACCCCATGTGAGAGCGATCACCGGGTTAAATCTGGCACTTGGAAGGTGTGTTTTATTAAGTATCTGGTTCTAGTTGTTATAAGGTCAAGGTACAACTCCGGGTCGTCCTGTTACCGAGGATCACAGCTATTTGAATAGATAAACTTCCCTGCAGGGGTGCACCACATTACGCAACACGCTCAATTCCCTTTGGCCAGACACACTTTCCTGGGTCATGCCCGGCCTCGGAAGATCAACACGTCACAGCCCTACCTAGGCACAACAGAGAGGTCAGCACACCGGTCTAAATTCTATGGCGCAGTGGTCTGGACCCATTGCCCATTGCACATCTGCATGTTGTGAAGGCGGTGGTAAGCAGACCTAGCCCCTTTAATACAAGCGCAGGCTTACGGTCCAATCCGGCGCGCGCCGCTCAGTCGCTGGCGTCAAGAAGGCTTCGGCTGATACCACGACGTCGAGTCCCATAACTATTCCCGCTTAGTTGGTTAGTGCGTACAGGCCAGTGGCCAGACTCAGATCAAATACCAAGATCTTGCTAAGCGTGTTATTTTGAAGTAACCACGAACGCCGACCAGGGCAAGGCCCACCTCTCACCTAGGTAGTCTCAACTTGCCTTGTCGCTCTGCCACAAAGTTCTACCCAGAGGGCCGTCGGGACAAAGGTCCTTTCAGCCCCCAATCCGTGAATCACTCGCGGGTACTCTATGAGCCGACCCGACTTCAATCACCACATGTGTCATATATATGTATATAAGTATATACCCGTGATCACCTCCCGAGTGATCACGGCCCGATAGTATAGCATGGCAGACGGACAAGAATGTAGGGCCACTGATGGAATACTAGCATCCTATACAAAGCATTTAGGATTGCAGGTAAAGGTAACAACAGTAGTAGCAAAGACAGGCTATGTAGTAGAATAGGATTAACTGAAAGCAGTAACATGCTATGCTACTCTAATGCAAGCAGTAGAGAGAAGGAATAGGCGATATCTGGTGATCAGGGGGGGAGGGGCTTGCATGGAAGCTCAGCCGAGAAGGAGGGGTCGTCAACATCATAGTCGTACTGGGTAGCAGCGACGTCAGTCTCGGTGTCTAGCGAGAGAAGAGGGGGAAGAAACAATAAATATAATGCAAACATATGCATGTCCATGCATGACATGACAATGAACGGTGCTAGGTGTGCCCTAACGCAGTGCTAGGTGATACCGGAAAAAGGGGGAAAACATCCAGGAAAGTATTCCCGGTGTTCCGCGTTTTCAGACAAACGGACCGGAGGGGGAAAGTTCCATGTTCGCTATGCTAGGGATGTGTGGCGGACGAACGGGCCGCGTATCCGGATTCGTCTCGTCGTTCTGAGCAACTTTCATGTAGAAAACATTTTCATCCGAGCTACGGTTTATTTTCTATGTTTTTCTAAAGTTTTATTCATTTTCTGGATTTATTTAATTCTTTAAACCGAACATTATCCAAATAGTGAAAGGTGATGCCAGCATGACATCACCATGACGTCGGCAGGTCAAACCCAGCTGACCTGAGTCAAACCTGGCATCTGGGGTCCAGTGTGACCCACCTGTCATTGAGATAGAGGTGAAATAGGATATGTTTTAGACTACTCCCTCCCTCTCAGTTTACAAGTCCTACACGTATACCTAGGTTACCAATTTGATCACCCTAACATAAACTATATAACACAAAAATTATATCTTTTGAAAATATAACATCTGAAATTTATATTGGTATATTTTTTGTAATATATTACTTATATTAGATTGGTCAAATTGACGACCTAGGGATATGCGCACGCCTTGTAAACTGAGAGAGAGGTAGTACTTAGGATTAATTAAGTGTGGGCCCTATTAGTGAGTGACAAGTTAGTGTTTAAATTAACTAATTAGGTTAATTAATCAAGGTTAATTAATTAATTGATTGATTGAGTAATATATATTTTTTTCTAATTTTTAAACCGTTACAGGGGCGTGGGCCCCGCGTGTCAGTGGCTCATGGCCTTAGCATGCGTGGGTGCCAGTGGTGCGGTTACACGCGCACCCGTGCGGGGCCGAGCCTGGCCGGGGAGGCGAGGCTAGGCCACCGGGGCGTGGTGGCATTTGGCCGGCCTAGGCGACGGCCAGCGGGGCAGGCCGGGGGGCGCCGCATGGGGGAAGCAGAACGGCGGGCGGCGGGCGCGTTGGGCGGCGATGCGGCAACAGCAGCAGGGTGAGCGGGAGGTAGGCTACGGGTGCGCGCACAGGCGGGCGCGGCAAAGTGCGATCCAGGGCGTGCGGGAGCACGGCGGTGGACGCGCGCGGACGCAGGTGGCCGTGGGCGCCAGTGGCAGATGTGGCAGCATTAAAGCGCTAGAGCGGGGCTGCATGGGGGTGCACAAGGTTGTGGCCGGACAAGGAGGGCATGGCCCGGGCGGCGCGGCCGGAGCCGGATGGACGCGCGGACATGTCACGCGTGCGGTGGGGCAACGCAGGGAGGACGAGGACGGCGCCGTGATGCTCTGGATAGGGAAAGGAATAGGGGAGGCAGAGGCCGAGGGCCTCACCGGCGGGGCATAGGGCACAGGGCAGTGGTGCTCGAGGTGAGGGACGGGGATGATGAGACGCAGGGGAGGCAGTCCGGCAAAGTGGTGGTGCCCCGGTGTCGGCGGGGTCCAGCGGCATCGGAGGCGGTGACGGTGAGCGCCGGTGACGGGGTTGGGGTGCAAGGAGCGAGGGGACTTGGGCTTTTGCCCCGATCCAGATTGGATCGGGAGGGGAAGAGGGAGTGGCAACGTGGGGGAAGTGGGGTGCGGAAGTGGCTAGGGTTTCGAGGATGGGGGATATGGGGAGTGGGGTGTGGGCCGGCCGGTTGTGGCCTGGTGGCCAGCTAGGCCACGGCCCAGCAAGGGGCTTTGTTTCTCTCTTTTTTTATTCGTTTCCTTTTTTATTTTAGCTTCACTTTTTTGTTTTCTATTATAGTTTCATTTATTTTAGTTTTATAAAATACCAAGTTAGCACCTAAATTAGTATCATTAATATAGGCCACTGCCCAACCTGGTTTTGACCCAAAATAAGTTAGTTTGATATTTTTATAATTTAAAGAGCAATTAAAATGTTATTTAGCCACAGTTTTTATTTACTTTAGGGCATTTAAACATTTTGAAAAGGGTTGGTTCCACCATTAAAAATTAGTTAGAGATCATTTGCCACATTATGAACGTTTTAGAATTTCACTTGTTATTTGAATTTGAATTTGAACGGGACTTGATTTCGCGAGATTAACAACAGTAACTGGGGTGACGTGGCATCATTTGCAGAGGGTTACTGTAGCTTAACTATCCGGGCGTCAGAATTCTCCTCCACTACAAGAAATCTTGTCCCGAGATTTAAGAGGGGGACTAAGGGGGTAATGTCTGGTTACGAAATTCCAACGAATCTTCTCGGCCTTGGTTGCTCTTCTCGAAGTGGTCAATCCATTACATTGATGTCTTCATTTTATTGCTTCAGGTCATCAAGATTAAGGCGGCATCCTTTCTTCGGAAAATCCATTGTACTTACGAAAGAATAAAGGGGGAGCATTCCAAGAGAACGGACCTCGGCAAGGTTGACTATCTCGTAGATAACATCGGGGAAGGAGGCGGAAAGTAACTCTTGAATTGAAACCTCCGAAAATATCGAGAGCAAAGTAAGGAGGTATTATGGGAAGTTTTGAGCGGGTAGGCAAGCGTTCGATGCCTGAAACATGGCGTGAAAGGGGCTCAAAGCAACGGGAATAAGTATTATGTCTGATAGCAGAATTGATGATCTCTTGGAAGGTGGCTTTTGAATTACATACGAGGCCACGCGCGAGGAATGACTATGGAAACAGGGGTGAGTCAGGTTTCAATCCTGTGGAGTTGTGGGTTATGGGCCCACCATGTGGGTTGAAGGTAGAAAGGGCACTGACATCTTACACGATCATGTAAGCAAGGCCAGTCAGACGATAGCCTGCCAGTTATGTCAGCAACAACATCGGTACCAAGGGCGCGAGACAAAGAGAACCATTTCCTCCTTGTTGAATGAGGTGGACCAATAGGCAAAGTTCTCATCCATCGATTGCTGCCGGAATGTCATCAACAATAGTAACAGGGTTACACCAGCCAGGATGGTACACCGAGGTGTTTACATAAGCAGAGAATATTACTGCTTATATCATATAGTTCACAAGAAAGGTTAACCAAAACAATGGAAAGGAAAATGTGATTATTACATTAATCAAACCAATGGAAAGGAAAAGGTGTTTATACTCAAGTTTTAGAATATATCTTTCCCAAGGAAAGGCAGAGCAAGATATTAAGGATAGGGCTACAAGTATGTAACCATTTAGGTAAGGGGAGAGGAACTTCATGACATTACCCAAACAACAGTGTTTAAATAATTGATAAAGAAAATTTAGCATTGTGCTTCAAGTGTTCTTATTGAATATAGGAGTACCACATACATGCTTCGAGATAGCATTGACATGGTCATTGGGTAAAGATCAGACTTTGGATTCACAAAGGATCCATCAGGAGCAACTTATAGAATAAGTCTTACAATTTCCTCATGAAAGAATGGCTAAACTTGCTAAAAAGGATACTATGACAATGGGTCCTCCGGCCAGGTGTACTAGGCATGACATCACCTTACCGGGTCATATAACGACCAATGTTATAACTCTTGGAAATATGTCACAACCATCATATCTGACCGAGATTCAGATCTGATTGGTGTCAAAATACCTCAAACTTGGGATGCCTGAGAAGAAAAGGTACAACACAAATTGATGATATGACTTTGTAAAATTCTCGGGAAATGAACTATAAAAGCGAGTTCCGAAACAAGAGTTCATCAGAAAACAAAAGAGAGGACGAGGAGGTGGCTGATGGACTCAACGACAATTTCTCAAGATTACCAACAAGATGGATTCCACATTTATGTGAACAAGGAAATAACATTTGTCTGATCAAATGATATAATGATGTATGCTCTAGGAAAACATACACAATTAAACATTTGTTGAAAGGTGCACCCGAAATATGGGATTAGGTTGCATGATCGAGGTTAGAATGGTGTTTCAATAACCAATGGTCTAAGACTGAACTATCGACCATTAACTTCAAAGCCATAAGGTTGCTAGAAATACAGAATCCAAGCAACACCGTTCACTTGTTGGTACCCCGGTGAGAATCAACACGGGAACTAAGAAAGGATGGTGATGGCAAGAAGTAATACTTGTATCAAGAATTATTAATAGGTGGTGAAATCGTCACGACATTCTTGACATAAAAGATGGTATTACTCAGTAAATAAGAACAAATACAGGATAGCAATGAACTCAAGGTATAACACAAAACACGAACAAGTTTGTGTTAAACGGAAGGCAACAAGGTGGTCGATCATGACATAAATCTTCGAGGGCAAGGATGGTATTCCTCATCATGAATTCAATTGATATCCTGGAAGGAATCAAAATGTTGACGTGATCACCACAATTTTTTTTGAGGCTCCACGAAGAAGTAATTGAACAGCGACTACATCAAGTAAAAGTACTGATGCAGCAAAAGATTATTGGAACCACGGATGCGACACCAACTCGGAATCAAGCTTGTTATTCGAGGCGGAACGATAAGCGAAAGAAATCGACATAAGCTTAGCTCATCATCGAAAGTTATGCTCCAGGAAGGACCAGGTAGCATAGTTAAAATTTAGCACAATAATGATATAGCTGAGCAGGCTAGGAATGACATGATCGAGTTCAAACTCATAAGTAATGAAGGTTACCAAGAGTTGTTTAATCGTGGTGCAGACTCGATTCAGTTATCGACGTCTTTGAGTGTTTAAAAACTCAGAGCTCTTGAAAAATTGCAAGCATTGAGAATGTAGTACTTGAGGAAGAACTCATAAGAAGTTATGCAGTTCCGTGATAATCTCGAGATACCAGGGGGTAATACTCGATGACAGATCAAAGTAGAGGTTGGACTAGGGTATTGCTCCGCGGAAGACAAGTGCTTAAACTTGCATAAGAAATGGTGTTTAAAGGAGAACATGGTCGGAACCACGATTACAAAAGGGTAGATTCTAGACATAAGACAAATTTATACCAAGAGAATAATTAATTTAAGAGAAGCTTTAATGATAAGATCTACATCGCTTCCATGGGCATGAACACAAGTTCAAGGTCGACTCCCACTTCTCCAATGCATGCCCATTCATTCACTGCTCTAAATACAAATGATTTCATTGTCAAAACCTACCTGGTGTATTACTCGAGGAGTATGACCCGTGAAAACCTTTGGGTTCACATAGATTAAGGAAGGCATAGGTTCAACCCATCAGGGCATCTTGGAACATATACCATGAACTTTAGGATCAATTTAACACATGCTCGAAGCAGAGCATGGTTGAGAAGGGCAGGGGATACAATTTAGCAAAGGCACTATGTATCAGGGGAAGGACTTAAGGTTTTGAGAATATGCAGGAGCGGTCGGATAATAATCCAACAAATGATCTAGTGGTCCACAAGGGATCTAATGCAAGCATCGGTACCAAACCAAAAGACGAAAGAATGCAAGGAGATCAGATCATTGAAACAACTGACTAATTCAAAGCTCAAATGCAAAGGAATTATGATTTCCAATTCAAGGGATCAAAAGCTAACGCTCTGATTAAGAATGGATAAATTGAATAGACTTAGGGGTACAATCGACGGTAATTTGATGGGTCGAAAACCAGCTCATGTTCAAAATGACATTTGAGCCGGAAAGATAATTTAAAAGGATTAACCGATGATTGCGTGCCTTTGCACTCATGTTGAATTAATAGGATCAAATTGATGGTGTTAAAGGAGACTAATGAATATTGCCAGCCATATGGAAAGCATCCATCATGCAAGCAGACAAGTATTTTCAGAGCACTAAGCTGCTAAGGATTTTCGGAGGACCGAATAATATTTCGAAGACTTTTGTGAAAGATCGGAACAACTAGGGATGAGAGGATACTCGGCAAGTGGGAGGAATTATCCGTAGGGGTATTCATGCGGCAAAGATCTGTAAGGCAGTGGCTCAAGAGATTCTTAAAATTCAAAGAATAATTCATTGCATCTTGTAATAACAAGATCAGCTGGGAATGAAAGTAGGAAGGACAGGTTTAAGTATTTATCCATAGGGATGTACCGGTGGTAGGGGATTGAAAACGCAATGAGCACAAGTTATTGGGATAATATCAGAGAGTATCTTCAGAATCTTCTGGTGCAGCAAGCGATCATCTGGGGTGAGGGGCTCTCCGGGAGAAACTATTTTCGAGAACCTAAATAGTCTTTTTTAGCAAAATAATTTAACCCGAATAGAAGAGAGATCAGAGTCCTAGAGTACATACGAGGAATAAAAGATCCTAATACCACCCAATGGCGACGTGGGCCCATAAATCAGATAGCCATGTTAGTAAACCATATCATAACACAACTCTAAAAACATAAATAAGTCATACAAGCATCATAATACAATCCAGGGGCCTCGAGGGCTTGAATACAACTTCTCGATCATAGACGAGTCAGCGGAAGAAACCATATCTGTGTGCATACATAAGTTAAACAAGTTGCCATAAGATGGCCAACACAAACTGGGATACAGATCGAAAGAGGCGCAGGCCTCCTGCCTGGGATCCTCCTAAACTACTCCTGGTCATGGTCAGTGGCCTGCATGTAGTAGTACTCACCTCCGGTCTACTAGGAGTTGTCGTTGATGGTGGCGTCTGGCTCCTGGGTTCCAGCATCTGGTTGCGACAACCGAGAGTAAAGGAAAGGGGGAAAAGAGGGAGAAAAGAAACCGTGAGTACTCATCCAAATTACTCACAAGCAAGGATCTACACTACATATGCATGGGTATCTGTGTAAAGGGGAAATATCGGTGGGCTGAACTGCAGAATGCTAGAATAAGAGGGTGATAGCTAGTCATGTCGAAGACTACGCTTCTGGCAGCCTCCATCTTGCAGCATGTACAAGAGAGTAGATGGTAAGTTCACCAAAGTAGCATCGCATAGCATAATCCTACCCGGCGATCCTCTCCTCGTCACCCTGTGTGAGAGCGATCACCGGGTTATATCTGGCACTTGGAAGGTGTGTTTTATTAAGTATCCGGTTCTAGTTGTCATAAGGTCAAGGTATAACTCCGGGTCGTCCTGTTACCGAGGATCACGGCTATTCGAATAGATAAACTTCCCTGCAGGGGTGCACCACATTACACAACACACTCGATTCCCTTTGGCCGGACACACTTTCCTGGATCATGCCCGGCCTCGGAAGATGAACATGTCACAGCCCCACCTAGGCACAACAGAGAGGTCAGCACGCCGGTCTAAATCCTATGGCACAGGGGTCTGAGCCCATCACCCATTGCACACCTGCATGTTGTGAGGGCGGCCGGAAGCAGACATAGCCCCCTTAATACGAGTGCAGGCTTACGGTCCAATCTGGCGCGCGCCGCTCAGTCGCTGACGTTAAGAAGGCTTCGGCTGATACCACGACGTCGAGCGCCCATAACTGTTACCGCGTAGTTGGTTAGTGCGTATAGGCCAGTGGCCAGACTCAGATCAAATACCAAGATCTCGTTAAGCATGTTATTTCGAAGTAACCGCAAATGTCGACCAGGGCCAGGCCCACCTCTCACCTAGGTAGTCTCAACCTGCTCTGTCGCTCCGCCACAAAGATGCACCTAGAGGGCCGTCGGGAAAAAGGTCCTTTCAGCCCCCAATCCGTGAATCACTCGCGGGTACTCTACGAGCCGACCCGACTTTAGTCACCACATGTGTCATATATATGTATATAAGTATATACCCGTGATCACCTCCCGAGTGATCACAGCCCAATAGTATAGCATGGCAGACGGACAAGAATGTAGGGCCACTGATGGAATACTAGCATCCTATACAAAGCATTTAGGATTGCAGGTAAAGGTAACACAGTAGTAGCAAAGACAGGCTATGCGGCAGAATAGGATTAACTGAAATAAGTAACATGCTACACTACTCTAATGCAAGCAGTAGAGAGAAGGAATAGGCGATATCTGGTGATCAAGGGGGGAGGCTTGCCAGGAAGCTCAGCCGAGAAGGAGGGGTCGTCAACACCGTAGTCGTACTGGGTAGCAACGGCGTCGGTCTCGGTGTCTAGCAAGAGAAGAGGGGGAAGAAACAATAAATATAATGCAAAAACATGCATGCCGATGCATGACATGACAATGAGCGGTGCTAGGTGTGCCCTAACGCAGTGCTAGGTGATACCGAAAAAGGGGGAAAACATCCGGGAAAGTATTCCAGGTGTTCCGCATTTTCAGACGGACGGACCAGAGGGGGAAAGTTCCATGTTTGTTATGCTAGGGATGTGTGATGGATGAACGGGCTACGTATCCGGATTCGTCTCATCGTTCTGAGCAACTCTCATGTAGAAAACATTTTCATGTGAGCTACGGTTTATTTTCTATGTTTTTCTAAAGTTTTAATCATTTTCTGAATTTATTTGATTATTTAAATCGAACATTATCCAAACAGTGAAAGGTAATGCCAGCATGACATCACCATGACGTCATCAGGTCAAACCCAGCTGACCTGAGCCAAACCTGGCCTGTGGGTCTAGTGGGACCCATGTGTCATTGAAATAGAGGTGAAATAGGATTTGTTTTAGACTAATTAGGATTAAGTAAGTGTGGGCCCCATTAGTCAGTGACAGATTAGTGTTTTAATAAACTAATTAGGTTATTTAATTAATTGATTGATTAATATATATTTTTACTATTTTTTTTACTGTTCCAGGGGCGTGGGCCCCACGTGTTAGTGGCTCATGGCCTTAGCGGGCGTGGGCGCCAGCGGTGCGGTTACGGGTGCACCCGTGCGGGGCCGAGCCTGACCAGGGAGGCGAGGCGAGGCCACCGGGGCACAGTGGCGTTTGGCCGGTGTAGGCGACGGCCAACAAGGGCGGACCCGAGCGGTACCGCATGGGGGAAGCGGAACGGTGGGCGGCGGGCGCGTAGGGCGGTGATGCGGCAGCAGCAGCAGTAGGGCGAGCGGGAGGTAGGCGGCGAGTGGGCGCATCCAGGTGGGCGTGGCAAAAGGGCGGTCCAGGGCGTGCGGGAGCACGGCGGTGGACGCGCGCGGACGCAGGTGGCCGCGAGCGCTAGCGGTAGCTGCGGCAGCGAAGCGCCGGAGTGGGGCTGCATGGGGGCCCGCAAGGTTGTGGCCGGACGAGGAGTGCATGGCCCGGGCGGCACGACCGGAGCCGGATGGATGCGCGGGCGCGTTACGTGTGCGGTGGGGCAGCGCAGGGAGGACGAGGACGGCGTCGTGATGTTCTGGATAGGGAGAGGAAGAGGGGAGGCAGAGGCCAAGGGCCTGGCAGGGCGTAGGGCATAGGCCAGTGGTGCTCGAGGTGGGGGACGGGGACTACACGACGCAGGGGAGGCAGTCCGGCAAAGTGGTGGTGTCCCGGCGATGGCGGGGTCCAGCGGCGTCGGAGGCGGTGACGGTGAGCGCCGTCGACAGGGTTGGGGAGCCGTGCCCGAACCAATTCGGGCAGAGGGGGTGTGAGGAGCGAGGGGAGTGGGGGTTTCGCCCCAATCCAGATTGGATCGGGAGGGGGAGAGGGAGTGGCGACGTGGGGGAAAGTGGGGTGCGGTAGTGTCTAGGGTTTCGGGGATGGGGGATATGGGGAGTGGGGTGTGGGCCGGCCGGTTGTGGTCTGGTGGCCAGCTGGGCCACGACCCAGCAAGGGGCTTTGTTTCTCTCTTTTTTCATTCGTTTCCTTTTTTTATTTAATTTCACTTTTCTGTTTTCTATTATATTTTCAGTTATTTTAGTTTTATAAAATATCAAGTTAGCACCTAAATTAGTATCATTAATATGGGCCACTGCCCAACCTGGTTTTGACCCAAAATAAGTTAGTTTGATATTTTTATAATTTAAAGAGCAATTAAAATGTTATTTAGCTATAGTTTTTATTTACTTTAGGGCATTTAAACATTTTGAAAAGGGTTGGTTCCACATACAAAATTAGTTAGGGATTATTTGCCACATTATGAACATTTTAGTTTTCATGTTTGAGAAGTTTAGAATTTCACTTGTTATTTGAATTTGAATTTGAACGGACTTGATTCCGCGAGATTAACAATAGTAACTGGGGTGACATGGCATCATTCGCAGAGGGTTAATGTAGCTTAAGTATCCGGGCGTCACTCTCTGCCCCACAGTAGAACAACCCCTCATCCCTTGCTACCTAGCGATTGATTATATTTGTGAGCACCCTCTGAAGGCACTCATGCTCTGTCCAATAGTGAGCTAGCTTAACTTACGTCTCATTCTCTTCAGACCATTCCTGCAACATGAATGACTTCTCAATAGTGGTTCTGCATGCACATAGTCATCCATGAGTACCATGGCATAGTAGCCAGACCTGTGCATGATTTTGTCTTTCGGTTTTTGCTGACAAAAGAAACTAGTGTAAAAATTATAGTGCGGATACGACATGTTCTTACGGTCGGACTTATGACACATCAAAAGAGCAACATTGAGGACTCTCTTCAGATTAGTCCACAGCTTGTTAGGATCTCTCCTGGAATCCAAGAAATAAGCTCGGCCATCCCGGGGAATTAGTGCAATGACGATCCAGTGTTCATTGCTGCACGAAACAAATGAACAATGTGTAACATGAATGAGATTGACATCGAAGTAGTCAGGTATATGTGAAAGCATAAAGGAATCAACTTATGTTTCGAAGTAAGGCACGATAAAGATGTCCTTGGGTCGAGGACTTTGAAGAATGGTTCAGTGGAGGTAAGTCGCGATGGCGCACTGACCCTTATCAAAATCTACATTAGCACAATGCATGAGATACGTATCAAGGAAGGCAACTTCTCCGTTATGGAGTAATAGATTTGTATCATGCCAGAGTAACCAAACCTCATTACACATGGCCTGACTACTCTCACATAGAAAATATTGTTGTTGACCACACTCTCAAACTCAAGATATATTTTATCAGCAGAGAACACGTCGACAAATCCAATACCGTCCATAACATACTACGTATTTGTGTAGAAGTTTAGTTTCAATGCTTAGTGCACTAACTTGTGTGGTGGTAACCTCAGATGTCCGGGCATAAACATTCGCCACACATGTGAACGGGATGAAACATTCACCACATCTTATATTGGTGCCTTATTGGTGGTAGGTTCATTGGCTGATTCCTTCTTTCGAGTTCTCCCCTTTTTACGATGCTTAGCTGCGGGGTTCATAGAAGATGATTCTCCAAAATCCATTTGTTGACTTTGCTAAAATTTACTGTGGCAATTATGAGTCATAAAGCATAAAAAATTATGAAAGAATAAATTCGACATGACCTTTGCTAAAAAGATGACATAAGGAGTGTGAGAAATTCGGCGAAACATAAATGAATCGAGCTTTCACGAAAACGCATATATAAGCAAACCATACTATAATGGATCCTAGGCAGAATATGAAAGAAAAAAATTAACATGACCTTTGCTAAAAATATGACATAACGAGTGCCAGAAATTCGGCAAAACTGAAAATGAAACAAAATTTCACGAAAACATTGGCTCTCATGTCAATACCTGCAAAAATAAGCCAACCACACTAAAATGGATCCTAGGTAGAATATGTAAGAAAATTTTCGACATGACCTTTGCTAAAAAGGTGACATAACGAGTGTCAGAAATTCGGTGACACAGAAATGAATGGACGTTTCATGAAAACATTGGCACGCATGTCAATACATGCAAATATAAGACAACCACACACTACAATGGATCCTAGGCAGAATATGAAAGAAAAAAATTCGGCATGACCTTTCCTAAAAATATGACATAACGAGTGTCAGAAATTCGACGAAACGGAAATGAACCAACGTTTGGTGAAAACATTGGCACGCATGTCAATACTTGCAAATAGAAGCCAACCACACTACAATGGATCCTAGGCAGAATAACACTAAGACACAATACTCAAATAACACTAAGACACTCTAAGCACAAATAACACTAAGTCACAATACTCAAATTTAACCTACGTAAAAAATCTATTAAATCTATACTTATATTTACCCTAAAACAATTAACACTAAGAAACATTAGCATGTATTTCAAAACTACTTGTATTTACCCTAAACACGATTGTGAAAATACCAGAGATGTGGCGCGGTTGGAGTTAGAAGGCGGCGCGAGGCCTCCGATGCTTGCGGAGAAGGGTGAGAGGGCGGCAGGGCTAACCAACGGGGAGGAGCTCGGTGCCAGAGCGTGGATATGTCTCTAGTGTGGAGGAGGAGGCCATGCCCGCGATGGCAAGGAGGGGATTGATTTGGATGGGCGTGGGCGTGCTGGAGGGGGATGGCTGTAATTGAGGGGAACCCTTTTTAGGTGAAAATTCCGCATACGCTTAGTAGAAAAAAGCAGTAACGGACACTAAGTAACGCCCGCCACCCGAAAGGGCTAGATCGGTGGCGGGCGATTGCTAGCCCTGCCACTGCTAAGGAATGCCTACTTCATCCTCCTCATACATTGAACATACATTTTTTAAAATAATTATAACATGTTGCCTTCTCTATGATTAGCACACAGCATCCAGAGCCCCGTGCTCAAAATTTACCACTTTTTGAATTAGTTTTCTATTTTTGTGGCATTAATTGATTTTCGCAAAAAAGCCTAGAGCATGCAAACTAAGTCGGATATGGATGAAACTTCGCATCATGTCCTCATTGCACCCATGTACAGTGTGGTAAAAATTTCAGATCGTCACAGCAAAAACATTATGCACCTCGTGTACAAATCGAACACCCTCCCTCAAAGTGTCAGGTTTTCGAACGGAAACCGCTGTCTTACACACACAACTACATTTTTATAAATCATTTGGACTTCAAAAAATTTCCATTGTTAGTACCCCCCCCCCCATCCAAACCTCCATCCTCGAATTTGGCCTTTGTCTAGTATGTTTGCTACTTTCCAGGCATTAACTGATTTTTCAACAACTAAAAAGAGCAGAACACT
Source organism: Triticum aestivum (assembly GCF_018294505.1). Classification (NCBI taxonomy): domain Eukaryota; kingdom Viridiplantae; phylum Streptophyta; class Magnoliopsida; order Poales; family Poaceae; genus Triticum; species Triticum aestivum. The sequence goes on from NC_057807.1 coordinate 641,050,630, forward strand.
CTTTGGTTAGAAAGCGCATGGAAACGAGCTTCGAATGTGATGAAACTTGACATGGTGCCTTCATTGGACCCATGTACGGTATCGTAAAAAAATTAGATCGTTATGGCAAAAACTTGATGCACCTCGTGTACAAATTGAACACTCTCCCTCAAAATGCCAGGGTTTGCTATTTTCCAAGCGTTAATGAGCTCCATTCTCGTAGTATTCTAGGTAGATACACGACAAGAAATATACTAACTTGCGACAATCAATATTGGTCGCTAAATGGTCATTGTTTTTCGTTTGCGACCTTTTTGTTACCTAAAACGGTTGGTCAAAAGCTGACCATCTTTAATGAAACTTAACGACCTTCTTTGTGACAAGGTCGTAGAAGGCTACGGCCAAATTAAAAGGCCGTTGGTCCTACGACCAATTGTTTTGGTCGCTGGTTATCTGCCCAGGCCACGTTGGATCCGATGTGGCAAGCTGACGTGGCAAAATTGCGACCAATTGAATTGGTCGTTGATAACAATCAGCTCAGTCCAATTCAGTGTTTTACATGGGCCGAGCACATTAATTCAGACTTTTTAATATACTGTTTTCCTGTTAATTTTCGCTAGCTACATGAGCTTGGGCCATTAATTTGACCTTTTTTGCTTTCTGAGATGCAGCCCTTTCACATTCTATATAATTTCTATTTTTAGCTTTTCTTTGTTTTTTTACAATCAATTTTTTGATTATTGTAGTCAACTGGGTGCACATTGTCAGATTCTTCTAGGCACTAGGTCCCAACCATCAGGTTTGAATTTTTCGCAGCTTGTAACTCGACGATATACCAATCAGAGAACACATTTAAAATATATTCAAATAATATCCAAATCATCGATATACCAATCAAGTTTATTACAATATTCCACCAATCACAGTATAACCATACAATATTCCACCAATCACAATATAGCACTCTACAGATAAAACGCTTAACAAGTACGTTGACGTCTCCAACACCTTAGCGCCTTCAACCTGGAAAACATCACATGCGGCCAGATATTAACGATCAGATCAATTCACCCCTTGAAGGCAATAAGAAACTGTGTTCATGTATGAACGAAAATAAAATAAACAAACTTTGAGGCTATAGCATGTGCTACGAAAATCTTAACAAATGCATAGATATCCGCACAGAGCACATCCTACATGCACCAAACATCAGGCATATGTTCAAAAAGATACGTAGATACCTGAATTCCGTGTCAATGTTGTGGATGGGGTTTTAGTTGAAGAAGATCTCATTCGCGCGTCTTTAACATTGATATAATCAAAGTACGGTAGGACCTGGGATACCAAATTGATCTTAGAGATGAAAATTGTACTATATGTATATGGCTATACATAAACCAGTAGTAGTACTACTACTAGATGAAAAGATCCACGCATCTTTAACATTGATGTAATGAAAGTACGGGAGGACCTGGGATACCAAATTGATCTTAGAGATGAAAGTTGTACTATATGTATATGGCTATAGATAAACCAGTAGTATGAGTACCACTACTAGATGAAAAGATGTTAGATGGTAAATCTCCAAAGTATATAACCAAGAATATAAGAATAAACGTACACTAGTAGAAAACGGGCCTTTAGTCTCGGTTCCAAAGGGCCTTTAGTCCCGGTTGGCTTAGAACCAGGACTAAAGGATCTCCATGTGACCGTTTTCTGGAGCTCCACCTTTAGTCCAGGTTGGAAACACCAACCGGGACTAAAGGAATTTTTAAAAAAAAATTGTTTTTATGAATTTGTTTGAAAAAGGAAATTTTGAATTTTTTTCAAAAAAACATTGATTTGTTTTTCGATTTTCAAATTTCTGAATTATTTGACAATTTAATATCTAATCACCCCTCATCACTGCTCAAGTATGGACCACTCATTCCAATTCGTCAAACTTCCCGGCTGGTCACCCATCCTCTCACTACCCCAGCCTAAGCACGCTAACTTCCGAGTTCTATTCCCCCCAGTTTCCAAGTCTACACTTGTTATTTCCGGACAATACTAAGTTGTCATTCCTATTATAACCCTTAGGAGTTGAACTTGAGCATGAAGTCACACGTTTTACCGTTTGAGTTTGAAACTATTATTCAAACAAACAATAATTATTTAGTAACACTAATATTTCTTGAATAAGTAGTTTGACCATAGTTTGACCACAATTTGACCAGAGTTTGACCAAATATTCTAAACAACTTAAATTTGGGGATAACTTTTTTTCTTTCAGAATTTGAGGATTCTAAAAATTTCCAAAACGGCTTACGGCAGTCGAAACAGGAACCGGTTTTCGTGCTGAACATTTTGATATATTATACATTTTTTCGACATCGTATGCAAAAGTTATAGCCGTTTTACTTTTTTGTAACAATTTTTTGCAAAACATGTCGAAATTTATGTTTTTTAATTTTCCTAACTAGTAGATGTAGTAACATAACTACACCTCGAAGGATTTTAATTTTTGAAGTCTTTATCATTTTCTTTTGTTTTTTAAACTAAAATGACGATAGGGGGGTAGAGTTTGAAAATTGCAGAACCGCTTTAGTCCGGGATGGTGTCCATCCAATCCTACCGTCGACTACATCTGCTAGCACCAACGCAGCCAGATTCACAACTAAGATTAACCAAGCGAGAGTCACATTCTATTAAAGTGGCAAAAGGAATTACTTTTTAATATGGCAAAACTAATTCTATCAACTATTATTAAAGGCTAAACAACTTGTTAAAATCTATATAAAGAACTAACTAAAAATAACTGAAAACAATAATTAATAGACCAAAACAACTATATAAGCAAAAACAATACTATTTTAACTAAAATCCTAATTTAAGTTATTCAAAAAATAACCAAATAAATGTTACTGTGACAATAATCTAACATGTGACTAGGAGCAAAAAGAATTAAATTAAAAACTATTTTCAAACTCAAATTATTCACAATCTAGGATTTGAAGCAAATTTGAAAAAAATCATATTTAAATCTTTCAAATTTGAAAACGACTGGCACAAACAGAAACTAGGAAATTTTTTGAATCTAATGCAAAAAAAAGAGTCAAAAACATCAAATATCCTAAAAGACATAAGCAATTTAAAACAGAAACTAAAAACAAAAAACAAGTGGAAAAACAAAAAAAAATTCAGAACCCTTTAGTCCCGGTTCGAGCCACCAACCAGGACTAACGGGCATCGCACCCTTTAGTCCCGGTTTGTGGCTCCAACCAGGACTAAAGGTCCCATTTGAACCGGGAGTAATGCCTACCTAGCGCGCTAGCCGCTCGGACCGGGACTAATGCTCACATTAGTCCCGGTTCATAATGCAACCGGGACTAATGTGTAAATTAAGCTTGGACCAAAGCCCTGTTTTCTACTAGTGGTAGTACTGCTATGTAATTAGAAGCCAAATACTATTAACTAATATTAGTAGACGGGCATGATTTAGCTACCAAATGGCTACCATAAGCAAAAGTGACAACACAAAGAAATAGGTGTTGGGAAATGTAGTAATTTCAAAAAAATCCTACGCACACGCAAAATCATGGTGATGCATAGCAACGAGAGGGGAGAGTGTTGTCTACGTACCCTCGTAGACCGTAAGCGGAAGCGTTATGACAACTCAGGTTGATTTAGTCGCACGTCTTCATGATCGACCGATCCTCAGTACCGAACGCACGGCGCCTCCGCGTTCAGCACACGTTCAACTCGGTGACGTCCCGCGAGCTCACGATACAGTAGAGCTTAGGGGAAGAGCTTCATCAGCACGATGGCGTGGTGACGGTGTTGATGGAGCTACCGACACAGGGCTTCACCTAAGCACCGGTTCGATATGACCGAGCTGGATTATCGTGGACGGGGCACCGCACACGGCTAAGAGATCAATGATCAATTGGTGTGTCTCCAAGGTGTGCCCCCCTCCCCGTATACAAAGGAGTGGAGGAGGGGGGCGGCCTCCTATGGAGCGCCCCATGAGGAGTCCTTCTCCCAGTGGGAGTAGGACTCCCCCCTTCCAAGTAGCAGTAGGAGAGGAGAAGGAAGGGAGAGAAGGAGAGAACGAAAGGGGGGCGCCGCCCCCCTCCTTGTCCAATTCGGACTACAGGGGGACGGGGCGCGCGGCTGCCCTGGCCGCCCCTCCTCTTCTCCCACTATGGCCCATTAGCCCCAATATACTCCTCGGGGGATTCCGGTAACCCCCCGGTACTCCGGTATATGTCCGAAACCTCCCGAAACACTTACGATGTCCGAACATAGTCGTCCAATAAATCGATCTTTATGTCTCGACCATTTCGAGACTCCTCGTCATGTCCGCGATCATATCGGAACATCAAAACACTAAAAACTCATAATACCGATCGTCACAAAACTTTAAGCGTGCGGACCCTACGGGTTCAAGAACTATGTAGACATGACCGAGACACGTCTCTGGTCAATAACCAATGGTGGAACCTGGATGCTCATATTGGTTCCTACATATTCTACGAAGATCTTTATCGGTCAAACTGCATAACAACATACATTGTTCCCTTTGTCATCGGTATGTTACTTGCCCGAGATTCGATCGTCGGTATCTCAATACCTAGTGCAATATCGTTATCGGCAAGTCTCTTTACTTGTTACATAATGCATCATCGCGTAACTAACTCATTAGTCACAATGCTTGCAAGGCTTATAGTGATGTGCATTACCGAGAGGGCCCATAGATACCTCTCCGACAATCGGAGTGACAAATCCTATTATCGATCTATGCCAACTCAATGAACACCATCGGAGACACCTATAGAGCACCTTTATAATCACCCAGTTACATTGTGACGTTTGGTAGCACACAAAGTGTTCCTCCGGTATTTGGGAGTTACATAATCTCATAGTCATAGGAACATGTATAAGTCATGAAGAAAGCAATATCAACATACTAAACGATCAAGTGCTAAGCTAACGAATTGGGTCATGTCAATCACATCATCCTCCTAATGATGTGATCTCGTTAATCAAATGGCAACTCATGTCTATGGCTAGGAAACTCAACCATCTTTGATCAACGAGCTAGTCAAGTAGAGGCCTACTAGTGACACTATGTTTGTCTATGTATTCACACATGTATTATGTTTCCGGTTAATACAATTATAGCATGAATAATAAACATTTATCATGATATGAGGAAATAAATAATAACTTTATTATTGCCTCTAGGGCATATTTCCTTCAGTCTCCCACTTGCACTAGAGTCAATAATCTAGATTACACAGTAATGATTCTAACACCCATGGAGTCTTGGTGCTGATCATGTTTTGCTCGTGGAAGAGGCTTAGTCAACGGGTCTGCAACATTCAGATCCGTATGTATCTTGCAAATCTCTATGTCTCCGACCTGGATTTGATCCCGGATGGAATTGAAGCGTCTCTTGATGTGCTTGGTTCTCTTGCGAAATCCGGATTCCTTTGCCAAGACAATTGCACTAATATTGTCACAAAAAAATTTCATTGGACCCGATGCACTAGGTACGACACCTAGATCGGATATGAACTCCATCCAGACTCCTTCATTTGCTGCTTCCGGAGCAGCTATGTACTCCGCTTCACACGTAGATCCTGCCATGACGCCTTGTTTCGAACAGCTCCACCGTTCAATATAAACACGTATCCGGTTTGTGATTTAGAATCTTCCGGATCAGTGTCAAAGCTTGAATCGACGTAACCATTTATGACGAGCTCTTTGTCACCTCCATAAACGAGAAACATATCCTTAGTCCTTTTCAGGTATTTCAGGATGTTCTTGACTGCTGTCAAGTGATCCACTCCTGGATTACTTTGGTAACTCCCTGCTAAACTAATAGCAAGGCACACATCAGGTCTGGTACACAGCATTGCATACATGATAGAGCCTATGGCTGAAGCATAGGGAACACTTTTCATTTTCTCTCTATCTTCTGCAGTGCTCGGGCATTGAGTCTTACTCAATTTCTCACCTTGTAACACAGGAAAGAACCCTTTCTTTGCTTGATCCATTTTGAACTTCTTCAAAACTTTATCAAGGTATGTGCTTTGTGAAAGTCCAATTAAGCATCTTGATCTATCTCTATAGATCTTGATGCCCAATATATAAACAGCTTCTCCGAGGTCTTTCATTGAAGAACTCTTATTCAGGTATCCTTTTATGCTATCTAGAAATTCTATATCATTTCCAATCAACAATATGTCATCCACATATAATATTAGAAATGCTACAGAGCTCCCCCTCACTTTCTTGTAAATACAGGATTCTCCAAAAGTCTTCATAAAACCATATGCTTTGGTCACATATCAAAACGTTTATTCCAACTCCGAGAGGCTTGCACCAGTCCATAAATGGATCGCTGGAGCTTGCACACTTTGTTAGCACCCTTTGGATCGAAAAAACCTTCTGGTTGCATCATATACAACTCTTCTTCTAGAAATCCATTCAGGAATGCAGTTTTGACATCCATTTGCCAAATTTCATAATCCTAAAATGCGGCAATTGCTAACATGATTCGGACAGACTTAAGCATCGCTACGGGTGAGAAAGTCTCATCGTAGTCAGCCCCTTGAACTTGTCAAAAACCTTTCGCAACAAGTCGAGCTTTGTAGATACTAACATTATCGCCAGCGTCAGTCTTCTTCCTGAAGATCCATTTATTCTCGATGGCTTGCCGATCATCGCGCAAGTCAACCAAAGTCCACACTCTGTTCTCATACATGGATCCCATCTCAGATTTCATGGCCTCAAGCCATTTTGCGGAATCTGGGCTCACCATCGCTTCTTCATAGTTCGTAGGTTCACCATGGTCAAGTAACATGACTCTGGTGCGGATCTTACTCTGTTGACCTACGAGGTTCGGAAATAACTTGATCTGAAGTTTCATGATCATCATCATTAGGTTCCTCACTAATTGGCATAGGTGTCACAGGAACTGGTTTCTGTGATGAACTACTTTCCATTAAGGAATCAGGTACAGTTACCTCATCAAGTTCTACTTTCCTCCCACTCACTTCTTTCGAGAGAAACTCCTTCTCTAGAAAGGATCCATTCTTAGAAACAAATGTCTTGCCTTCGGATATGTGATAGAAGGTGTACCCAATAGTTTCCTTTGGGTATACTATGAAGACACATTTCTCCGATTTGGGTTCAAGCTTATCAGGTTGAAACTTTTTCACATAAGCATCACAGCCCCAAACTTTAAGAAACAACAACTTTGGTTTCTTGCCAAACCACAGTTCATAAGGCATCGCCTCAACAGATTTTGATGGTGCCCTATTTAACGTGAATGCAGCCGTCTCTAAAGCATAACCCCAAAATGATAGCGGTAAATAAGTAAGAGACATCATAGATCGCACCATATCTAGTAAAGTACGATTACGACGTTCGGACACACCATTACGTTGTGGTGTTCCAGGTGGCGTGAGTTGCGAAACTATTTCGCATTGTTTCAAATGTAGACCAAACTCATAACTCAAATATTCTCCTCCACGACCATATCGTAGAAACTTTATTTTCTTGTTACGATGATTTTCCACTTCACTCTAAAATTCTTTGAACTTTTCAAACGTTTCAGACTTATGTTTCATTAAGTGTATATACCCATATCTTCTCAATTCATCTGTGAAGGTGAGAAAATAACGATACCCGCCGCGAGCCTCAATATTCATTGGACCACATACATCAGTATGTATGATTTCCAACAAATCTGTTGCTCGCTCCATTGTTCCGGAGAACGGTGTTTTAGTCATCTTGCCCATGAGGCATGGTTCGCAAGTACCAAGTGATTCATAATCAAGTGATTCCAGAAGTCCATCAGTATGGAGTTTCTTCATGCGCTCTACACCAATATGACCCAAATGGCAGTGCCTCAAATAAGTTGCACTATCATTATCAACTCTGCATCTTTTGGCTTCAACATTATGAATACGTGTATTACTACTATCGAGATTCAACACAAATAGAGCACTCTTCAAGGGTGCATGACCATAAAATATATTACTCATATAAATAGAACAACCATTATTCTCAGATTTAAATGAATAACCATCTCGCATCAAACAAGATCCAGATATAATGTTCATGCTTAACGCTGGCACCAAATAACAATTATTCACGTCTAAAATTAATCCCGAAGGTAGATGTAGAGGTAGCATGCTGACGGCGATCACATCGACTTTGGAACCATTTCCCACGCGCATCGTCACCTCGTCCTTAGCCAATCTACCGTAGTCCATGTTTCGAGTTGCAAATATTAGCAACAGAACCAGTATCAAATACCCAGGTGCTACTGCGAGCTCTAGTAAGGTACACACCAATAACATGTATATCACATATACCTTTGTTCACCTTGCCATCCTTCCTATCCGCCAAATACTTGGGGCAGTTGCGCTTCCAGTGACCAGTCTGTTTGCAGAAGAAGCACGCAGTCTCAGGCTTAGGTCCAGACTTGGGTTTCTTCTCCTGAGCAGCAACTTGTTTGCCGTTCTTTTTGAAGTTCCCCTTCTTCTTCCTTTTACCTTTTTTCTTGAAACTGGTGGCATTGTTGACTATCAACACTTGATGCTCCTTCTTGATATCTACCTCCGCAGCTTTTAGCATTGCGAAGAGCTCGGGAATTGTCTTATCCATCCCTTGCATGTTATAGTTCATCACAAAGCTCTTGTAGCTTGGTTGCAGTGATTGAAGAATTCTATCAATGACACTATCATCCGGAAGATTAACTCCTAGTTGATTCAAGTGATTGTTATACCCAGATATTTTGAGTATATGTTCACTGACAGAACTATTCTCATCCATCTTGCAGTTATAGAACTTATTGGAGACTTCATATCTCTCAATCCGGGCATTTGCTTGAAATATTAACTTCAACTCCTAGAACATATCATATGCTCCAAGACGTTCAAAACGCCATTGAAGTCCCGGTTCTAAGCCGTAAAGCATGGCACACTGAACTATCGAGTAGTCATCAGCTTTGCTCTGCCAGACATTCTTAACGTCATCAATAGCATCTGTAGCAGGCCTGGAACCCAGCGGTGCTTCCAGGACGTAATTCTTCTGTGCAACAATGAGGATAATCCTCAAGTTATGGACCCAGTCCGTGTAATTGCTACCATCATCTTTCAACTTTGCTTTCTCAAGGAACACATTAAAATTCAACGGAACAACAACACGCGGCATCTATCTACAACAACATAGACAAGCAAAATACTATCAGGTACTAAGTTCATGATAAATTTAAGTTCAATTAATCATATTACTTAAGAACTCCCACTTAGATAGACATCCCTCTAATCATCTAAGTGATCACGTGATCCAAATCAACTAAATCATAACCGATCATCACGTGAAATGGAGTAGTTTTCAATGGTGAACATCACTATGTTGATCATATCTACTATATGATTCACGCTCGACCTTTCGGTCTCAGTGTTCCGAGGCCATATCTGTATATGCTAGGCTCGTCAAGTTTAACCCGAGTATTCTGCGTGTGCAAAACTGGCTTGCACCTGTTGTACAAGAACGTTGAGCTTATCACACCCGATCATCACATGGTGTCTCAGCACGACGAACTTTTTGCAACGGTGCATACTCAGGGAGAAGACTTGTACCTTGAAATTTTTAGTGAGAGATCATCTTATAATGCTACCATCAATCAAAGCAGAATAAGATGCATAAAGGATAAATATCACATGCAATCAATATAGGTGATATGATATGGTCATCATCATCTTGTGCCTTTGATCTCCATCTCCAAAGCACCGTCATGATCACCATCGTCACCGGCGTGACACCTTGATATCCATCATAGCATCGTTGTCGTCTCGCCAACTGTTGCTTCTACGACTATCGCTACTGCTTAGTGATAAAGTAAAGCAATTACATGGCGATTGCATTTCATACAATAAAGCGACAACCATATGGCTCCTGCCAGTTGCCGATAACTCCATTACAAAACATGATCATCTCATACAATAAAATATAGCATCATGCCTTGACCATATCACATCAAAACATGCCCTGCAAAAACAAGTTAGACGTCCTCTACTTTGTTATTGCAAGTTTCACATGGCTGCTACGGGCTGAGCAAGAACCGTTCTTACCTATGCATCAAAACCACAATGATAGTTCATCAAGTTAGTGCTATTTTAACCTTCAACAAAGACCGGGCGTAGTCACACTCGGTTCAACTAAAGTTGGAGCAACTGACTCCCGCCAGCAACCTGTGTGCAAAGCACGTCGGTAGAACTAGTCTCGCGTAAGCGTACGCGTAATGTCGGTCCGGGCCGCTTCATCCAACAATACCGTCGAACGAAAGTATGACATGCTGGTAAGCAGTATGACTTGTATCGCCCACAACTCACTTGTGTTCTACTCGTGCATAAAACATCTACGCATAAACCTGGCTCGGATGCCACTGTTGGGAAACATAGTAATTTCAAAAAAAATCCTACACACACTCAAGATCATGGTGATGCATAGCAACGAGAGGGGAGAGTGTTGTCTATGTACCATCGTAGACCGTAAGCGGAAGCGTTATGACAACATAGTTGATGTAGTCGTATGTCTTTATGATCGACCAATCCTTAGTACCGAACGTACGGCACCTCCGCGTTCAGCACACGTTCAGCTCGGACACGTCCCGCGAACTCACGGTCCAGTAGAGCTTCGGGGAAGAGCTTCGTCAGCACGACGGCGTGGTGACGGTGTTGATGAAGCTACCAACGCAGGGCTTCGCCTAAGCACCGCTACGATATGACCGAGGTGGATTATGGTGGAGGGGGGCACCACACACGGCTAAGAGATCAATGATCAATTGTTGTGTGATGTCCTTCTTCTTGTAGACGTTGTTGGGCCTCCAAGTGCAGAGGTTTGTAGGACAGTAGCAAATTTCCCTCAAGTTGATGACCTAAGGTTTATCAATTCGTGGGAGGCGTAGGATGAAGATGGTCTCTCTCTAGCAACCCTGTAACCAAATAACAAAGAGTCTCTTGTGTCCCCAACACACCTAATACAATAGTAAATTGTATAGGTGCACTAGTTCGGTGAAAAGATGGTGATGCAAGTGCAATATGGATGGTAGATACAGGTTATTGTAATCTGAAATTATAAAAACAGCAAGGTAACTAATGATAAAAGTGAGCACAAACGGTATTGCAATGCATTGAAACAAGGCCTTAGGTTCATACTTTCACTAGTGCAAGTTCTCTCAACAATAATAACATAATTGGATCATATAACTATCCCTCAACATGCAACAAAGAGTCACTCCAAAGTCACTAATAGCGCTGAACAAACGAAGAGATTATTGTAGGGTACGAAACCACCTCAAAGTTATTCTTTCTGATCGATCTATTCAAGAGTCCGTAGTAAAATAACATGAAGCTATTCTTTCCGTTCGATCTATCCTAGAGTTCGTACTAGAATAACACCTTAAGACACAAATCAACCAAAACCCTAATGTCACCTAGATACTCCAATGTCACCTCAAGTATCCGTGGGTATGATTATACGATATGCATCACACAATCTCAGATTCATCTATTCAACCAACACAAAGAACTTCAAAGAGTGTACCAAAGTTTCTACCGGAGAGTCAAGATGAAAATTTGTGCCAACCCCTATGCATAAGTTCACAAGGTCACGGAACCCGCAAGTTGATCACCAAAACATACATCAAGTAGAGCACGTGGTATCCCACTGTCATCACAGATAAGCACATGCAAGACATACATCAAGTGTTCTCAAATACTTAAAAGACTCAATCCAGTAAGATAACTTCCAAGGGAAAACTCAATCCATTACAAGAGAGTAGAGGGGGAGAACATCATAAGATCCAAATATAATATCAAAGCTCGTGATACATCAAGATCGAGCCGAATCAAGAACACGAGAGAGAGAGAGAGAGAGAGAGAGAGAGAGAGAAAGAGAGAGAGAGAGATCAAACACATAGCTATTGGTACATACCCTCAGCCCCGAGGGTGAACTACTCCCTCCTCGTCATGGAGAGCGCCGGGATGATGAAGATGGCCACCAGTGAGGGATTCCCCCCCCTCTGGTAGGGTGCCGGAACAGGGTCCTGATTGGTTTTTGGTGGCTACAGAGGCTTGCGGCGGCGGTACTCCCGATCTATTCTGTCCCCCGATGTTTTTAGGGTATATGGATATATATAGGCGAAAGAAGTCGGTCAGGGGAGCAACGAGGGTGGGAGGCGCGCCCAGGGGGCAGGCGTGCCTCCCTGCCTCGTGGCCACCTTGAAGCTTCCCTGACGTCTACTCCAAGTCTCCTGGATTGCTTCCGTTCCAAAAATAACTCTCCCGTAGGTTTCATTCCGTTTGGACTCTGTTTGATATTCCTTTTCTTCGAAACACTGAAATAGGCAAGAAAACAACAATTTGGGCTGGGCCTCCTGTTAATTGGTTAGTCCCAAAAATAATATAAAAGTGTTTAGTAAAGCCCATAAACATCCAAAACAGATAATATAATAGCATCAATACTTCATAAATTATAGATACGTTGAAGACGTATCATTGTGTCTCCAACGGGTGCCCCCCTCCCCGTATATAAAGGATTGGAGGGGGAGGGGGCCGGCCTCCTATGGCTTGCCCCATGAGAAGTCATACTCCCACCGGGAGTAGGACTCCCCCTTCCAAGTAGGAGTAGGAGAGGAGAAGGAAGGGAGAGAAGGAGAGAAGGAAAGGCCCCCCCCCCTCCTTGTCCAATTCATACTAGAGGGGGAGGGGGCGCGCGGCTGCCCTGGCCACCCCTCCTCTTCTCCCACTAGGGCCCATTAGGCCCAATATACCCCCCCGGAGGATTCCAGTAACCCCCCGGTACTCCAGTATATGTCAGAAACCTCCCGAAACACTTCCGGTGTCCTAACATAGTCGTCCAATATATCGATCTTTATGTCTCGACCATTTTGAGACTCCTCGCTATGTCTGTGATCATATCCGGGACTCTGAACTACTTTCAAAACATCAAAACACAAAAACTCATAATACCTATCGTCACAGAACTTTGCGTGGACCCTACGGGTTCGAGAACTATGTAGACATGACCAAGAAATATCTCCGTTTAATAACCAATGGCGGAACCTGAATGCTCATATTGGTTCCTACATATTCTATGAAGATCTTTATTGATCAAACTGCATAACAACATAAGTTGTTCCCTTTGTCATCGGTATGTTACTTTCCCGAGATTCGATCGTCGATATCTCAATACCTAGTTCAATCTTGTTACTGGCTAGTCTCTTTACTCGTTTCGTAATGCATCATCCCGTAACTGACTCATTAGTCACATTGCTTGCAAGGCTTATAGTGATGTGCATTACCGAGAGGGCAAGAGATACCTCTCCGACAATCAGAGTGAAAAAATCTTATTCTCGATCTATGCCGACTCAACGAACACCATTGGAGACACCTGTAGAGCACCTTTATAATCACCCAGTTACATTGTGATGTTTGGTAGCACCCAAAGTGTTCCTCCGGTATTCGGGAGTTACATAATCTCATAGTCATAGGAATGTGTATAAGTCATGAAGAAAGCAATAGCAACATACTAAATGATCAAGTGCTAAGCTAACGGATTGGGTCATGTCAATCACATCATTCTCCTAATGATGTGATCTCGTTAATCAAATGACAACTCATGTCTATGGCTAGGAAACTCAACCATCTTTGATCAACGATCTAGTCAAGTAGAGGCATACTATAGTGACACTATGTTTGTCTATGTATTCACACATGTATTATGTTTCCAGTTAATACAATTCTAGCATGAATAATAAACATTTATCATGATATGAGGAAATAAATAATAACTTTACTATTGTCTCTAAGGCATATTTCCTTCAAAGTAGGCTAGGAGGCAGTAAGGAGAAGCAATCCACAATGAAGAAATTGTGTAAATAACATATTGAAAATGGAATAGAAGAAGATTGCCTATTGCCTATTTGTGTGTGTTGTACATAGCTTATTTATTTAGTCAACATAATTTATAAAGAAGATATTTTTGCAATACAATTATGTTATACATATGAATGACACCCCAAGTAATTTGAGATAGAAACAAGTACAACTACCAATCTAACATGTGTAGTAGCACCAGCAAAAGAGCAAGACATGGAAGAATTTACAAGAACAGCACCCTGGAAAGAACCTGGGATTCGAGTTACATGTACATGAGGTACTGCTGCTAGTGTATATAGAACCAATCAAGTTGTTAGTGTACACGGGGTGCTTGAGCTCCTGTTGCTTAGTATGTATACATGGTAGACTCCTGGTGCTAGTGTTCTAAAACAACATAGCATGCTATAGGAGTAGAAAAGAGGGAGCTTGGGGTAGGAGATGGAGCCAACTCACCGAAGAACTTGTGGTCTCCGCCGTTCACAGCCGCCATAATGCCGGTCACCTCGTTGATCTTGTCCTTGAAGTTCTCTAAGTCCAGGTTGTTCCACTGCAGCTCAGTATTTGCTCAACCGTATGTGTACATGCATCAGGGCATACACAAAATATTCAAGTAAATATTTTCAGCTAACTATGACGTAATGAAAATAATTACTTAAGGACTTGGGGTAAAACTGATTTTAGACATCAAAATTTGTAGCGCTCATTTCAACCATGTTCAGATAAACTTGAGGTAAATTAGCAGTAAGGATATTAGTTACAAGCTAGGTGAAACACAAACAAAGTCCTATTGTATTTATGGATCTCTACTTGTTTAAACTAGAGAAGATCGTTCAACTTGTACAATCTAGCAGTCTGAAAAGAGAGAAATATGTTCACAGTCACACATTAATTAGGACAGAAATGAAAGACACTAATGTAAGCAAGAACTTACAACAAAGTATACATTAAATATATTGTAGAATCTCTTGCACTATTGTTGTTTGCATATTAAAACCAGTGATTTACAACTATCGATCATCACTGATAAATTTGCATCTGATGCTATCACTTAATTTCAGCACATGAAAAGACCAAAAGCGCAACAACAGCAGCATCAGCAAAATACTAACATCCTAAATTGATGGACTCAGCAGGATGTCAAGTTTGTAGGAGGTGCATGTAGTTTGATGTTGGAGTCATGAACAAAACATTGAATCAAGACGATGTCCATGCAGCTGAAAGTTAAGGTGTTTGATCTGTAGTAGTACAATGTTGTAGAAAACTATGGTGTCGCCTAGTTTAATTCAGGTGCCTAGAATGGCAGTGATGTTGCCTAGTTTAATTCAGATGCCTAGCATGGCAGTGATGTTGCCTAGTTTAATTCAGAGGTGGAGCATGATAAATCAAACTGTGATGTTGGCTTATCTTAATTGTAATCTTGGATGCTGTGGATCTGCTATTTTAGTTGCTTGCAGAAGACACTTTCAATATTATTATAATCCCTGCATCGTCGAACTAGTAGTTTAGGAGCAAGTGGATTGGGGATTACCTTTCTCGGGGATTCGACATTTTGAGCCCTATGATCGACCTGGTCATTTTGCGCTCAGGATACATTGGTCATCCCAGTGCACACTGGTGCGCTCTGTCTGCCTTGCCAGTTGCCATAGTGCGGCTGGCCTGCCCCTCCTCACCTCGCTAGCGGAATCAACCAGCTGCAGCAAGGACGGAGTAAAACATCATTAGCACAAAAGGGGATGATGCGCAGAAATGAACCAAAGCATATGCAGACTCACCCAAATGACAAGGAAAGCCGGCCGTCGTGACGAGGCACGCGAGCGCCCATAGGAAGGCGTCCGCGGCGGAGGAGGACGCGCGGGCCAT
Organism: Triticum aestivum; assembly: GCF_018294505.1. Classification (NCBI taxonomy): domain Eukaryota; kingdom Viridiplantae; phylum Streptophyta; class Magnoliopsida; order Poales; family Poaceae; genus Triticum; species Triticum aestivum. The sequence goes on from NC_057807.1 coordinate 641,066,412, forward strand.
CACGTCGGTGTGGAAGGGAAGGGGAGGGTGGATGTGATGAAGATCGGGATCGGAGGGGGGGAAGGGGGCGACACAGCAACCAAAACCCTAGTAGCTACCTGACGGGATGTGGGTGAGTAGTAGAAGCCGCGAGAGGCGGATCTTCCTGGAGGAAAGGGAGCAGCGGAGGCAGGGGAGCTCGGATCGGGCGGTGAGGGATGGTGGAACTCGGCGAAATCGGGGCGGAGGAGAGCTGGAGCGGTGACTGAGGGTGGAAGGGGATAGGGCGGCGGGGTCGATCTGAATTGGGGGAGAAGATGAGAGAGGATAGATGGGAGTTAGGGTTTGGGGTAGGTGGGCTGCGGGTGGGGTTTTCTTTTTCTTTTTCCTCCATTTTTCTTTAGATAAATGGGATGGATGGATGGATGAGTGCCATGTCATCGTTCCATGGCACAAACGTTTAAACCAATGAGAACAAAGCTTATGTACTTGTGTTTTTTCTTTTTGCTTCGCTTGTATTTTTTGCATAAGGCTGCATCTTGGAATGGCATATTTTGTTCAAATGATATCATTTTTGTGCATCTTGGAATGGCAAACAATGTTGGCTAAGAAAGTTTTTCATTTTCTTTGCATGGAAATTTTATTTTCCATTTTTCGATTGTCCAAAATGAGTTTTTTTGTGAAGAACCTAACAAATAATTATTGCAAAATTGGACCAAATCAATTTTCTAAAATACTAGGCCATATTTAATGTACAATTGACCAAATGGTTGGGTGCCAAAAGTTTTGATCCACCTCTCACAAAAAAGACAAATTTCTGTTGATTCAGCAGGAAGCGGGTCAAATTTGAACTACAACTGCCCTATAGTTTGCTCTTTATTTTTTTCCAAACATCCTTTTTATGTACCAAAGTATCTCTTTAATCAAATATAGACAAAAGTTTGCAATATTCAAACAATAGCTAGGAACGGTCATGCCAACCGTTTTGACCACATTTTGAAACAGGCATAATTTTTTTTAAACTTGGAAAACCTTCGCATTGTGTCATTATATGAGACTGAGTTACCAGGAAAAATAAAAAACTTGTAATACAGTAATTATTTTAAAAAATGTTCTCAGAAACGAGCGATCATGTATGAAAATCAATGGCTTTCAAGCCAAATGATCAATCTTATGGCCACATTCATGGCATAATTTTGTTTAAATGATCTCATATTCTACATAAGGGTGCATCTTGAAATGACAAACAATGTTGCCTAAGGAAGTTTGCATTTTCTTTGAACGAACTTTTTCCATTTTTTGAGTGCCCAAAATAAGTTTTTTTGTGAAGGACCTACCATATATTTGTTGCAAAATTGGACCAAATCAATTTTATAAAATACTAGGCCATATTTAATGCACTATTGACCAAATGGTTAGATGTCAAAAGCTTTGATCCACCTCTCGTGAAAAAGACAAATTTCCACCGGTTCAGTAGGAAGCGGGTCAAATTTGAACTGCAACTGCCTCATAGTTTGCTCATGATTTTTTCCAAAAATTATTTCTAGGTACAAGCATATCTATTTAATCAGAGATACACCAAAAAATTCCAAGATTCAACCACTAGCTAGGAACGGTCATGCCCGCTGTTTTGACCGCATTTTGAAACGGGCATAAAAAATTAAAAAAATTAAAAAGTTGGAAAACCTTCGCATTGTGTCATTATATGTGACCAATACGGCAATTTAAAAAAAAGAATTCTAAGAAATGAGCTATCATGTGTGAAGATTTATGGCTTTCAAGCCAAATGATCAATCTTATAGCCACATTCATGGCATAGTTTGTTCAAATGATCTAATATTGTGCACAAGGGTGCATCTTGGAATGACAAACAATGTGGTCTAAGGAAGTTTTCATTTTCTTTGGACGGAAATTTCATTTTCCATTTTTCAAGTGCCCAAAATTAGTTTTTTTATGAAGGACCTACCATATATTTGTTGCAAAATTGTACCAAATCAATTTCCTAAAATACTAGGACATATTTAATGCACAATTGAAAAAATGATTGGGTGTCCAAAGTTTTCGAACACCTCTCATGAAAAAGACAAATTTCCGTCGATTCAGTAGGAAGCGGGTCAAATTTAAACTGCACCTACCTTATAGTTTGCTCTTTATATTTTCCAAAAATCATTTATAGGTACATAAGTATCTATTTAATCAGAAATACATGGTTTGGTGGCGCTACGTCGAGGTTTGGATGGCGGTTGAGGGCCCCAACTCCAGAGCGCGTAAACTCGCATGTCCGTCGTGTGGTCACCGCATGACCGTGGCGTTCCCATGCGTTCTGGGCGGCCTAGGCATGTCTAGTGGGTTGGACACTCCCCCGTTAGGTGTTAGGAAGAATAAGCCAATAGAAGAATCTCAGGAGGAGACTGAACTAAGCTCAAACATGAATTAGCAGCCAAGTGTTTGATTAGTGGTGGGGAAAATGCACATTGCCAATGGGCCTGAGTTTTGGCCGAGGAAATCAACTACTAAGGACATTGTCTTGGAAAAATTGCAGCTCAAATAGAGGAGCCTACGTGTCACTTGCTTTGCAAAGTACCACATTGGACAGAAATATGAATTTTGAAGCTGGACTCAAATGAATGAATGGATTGATCTAAAATTTGGAGGAGGATGATAATTTGGGAATATGAAGGCACTGTAAGAATTGCATACAGTTTGGATAACTAAAAATGGTATGTCCTTCACAGTGCTCTCCACTGAATAGAAAATTGGGAAAGATGTTGAGGGAAATTGTCTAGCTAGATTAAATGAGGTAAAATTTGGTGGAGGGAGGTTCTATGGGCAGGGTCATATCCTGATAAATTTTTAGCAACTATAAATTAACATAAAATATAGTTGCTTCACAAGCAAAAAATATTATTAGAAACAAAGATTGGATGGTGAGCTCACATGGATCGTTAGATGGGGCTCAAATGTTTTGGAGAGCTATGATTTGGGAATATACACTAGTGCAGAACCGGGCTTTAGCGCCGATTCGTAAGGGCATTTAGTGTCGGTCCCACAAGCGGCACTAAAGAGTGGAGACTAAAGCCCCCCCCCTTTACTACTGGTTCAGCATGAACTGGCACTAAAGTGCCACCACGTGGCACGAGCCAGGCCCGGGTGTTGGTAGACCATTAGTACCGGTTGGTAACACCAACCGGCACTAAATGTTTGGGGGGGGGGTTGGTTTTATTTTTTATTTTCCATTACTTTTGTGTTTTCCATTTAATTCTTTTTTGTTTGCTGGTATTTTAGGATACTACAAATTGTACATGTTATGCATATATATAAATAGATTTTCTCGTACGTAGAACCGCATATATATATATATATATATATATATATATATATATATATATATATATATATCATCAAATGTCTCACAACCAACACCATTAATTATTCACATATATACAGACGGTCTATTCTGCTAATATTAGCAGAATAACTATTCTGCACACCACTTCGGCACTGCACGCTCAATAGAAGCGCACTGCATCATTTTGACGACGAGCACTGCAATAGAGACTAGTGAACTTCATGTCGAAAAAAATTGCACGCGGTGTTTTTTCGGTACTGTTTTCGCTCTAATTTTTTAACCGTTTATCAGAATGAGGCGTGTAATATACCATTGAAAAGCTATGGATTAGGCGCAACTTCGACATGTTGAACACTTTTCGAGATTCCACACAGTTTAAGAGCAGTTTTGAAAATAGTGCGGCGGATGACGAGTGGCAGCCAGCGTTTTTTCCCGTTTTTTTCTAAACCGCTTGTCGGAATGAAGAAAATGATACGCCGTTGGATAGATATCGTCGAGGTGAATCTTTTTCATATATAAATCTTTTTCTAATTCATTACGGTGTAAGAGTAGTTTCAAATTTACTAAATCGCGGAATTCTGTTTTTCAAATTTTTTCAAATTTTCGGTACTGTTTTCGGTCCAGTTTTTGAACCGTTTATCGAAACGAGGCGTGTAATATATCATTGAAAATATATGGATGAGGCGCAACTTTCATATGTTGCAATGTTTTTGAGATACATCGTTGGAAAGGTATCGACGAGGCGCAACTTTTTCATGTAGAACACTCTCTCTAATTCTTTACGGTTTAAGAGCAGTTTTAAATTTACCGAAATGCGGACACTTTGTTTTTCGCGACACCCAAATCGACGTGCGTACTTCATCCGACTGAAAACCGCACTGCATCGGATGAAATGCCGCACTACATTAGACGGGGAAGAGAACTGCATGGTTTCTTTTTTGTGGGAAGTAAATTTTTGAAGACGAGGAACAAAACGCACTGCTTTTAGACTGAAAACCGCACTGCATCAGACGGGGAAGAGAACTGCATGGTTTCTTTTTTGTGGGACGTAAATTTTTGAAGACGAGGAAGAAAACCGCACTGCTTTTAGACTGAAAACTGCAATGCATCAGACGGGCTAGCGGACTGCATGATTTCTTTTTTGTGGGACGCAAACTTTTGAAGACGAGGAATTAAACTGCACTGCGTTTAGACTGAAAACCGCACTGCATCAGACGGGCTAGCGGACTACATGATTTCTTTTTTCCTTTTCCATTTACATAAGAAGGGCTTCCTCGTGGGTTTTCCATTTTCCTTTTACATAGCGAATCACAAGTCATCACACAAACGAACTACATCAGATTTCTTCAATAATTACAAACTAAATTTTGCATTTTTTTCCTCTTCTCCTGCAATAGCTAACTGAAGTCCACTTGATTTTTTTCTAAACAAAAGAACAAAACAAAAAATAGTATCACCTAACAGCGGACCATAGCAGTGCACTGCACACATACACACACCCCACTGCAATCATTTTTCAAAAGAAGTGAAACCACCGCACCTGACAATACATTTTTGTCATCTAAAAAAACAGATGACCGAGGGGGTGGACTACACGCATACGAACACCGCTTTTTGCAAGCATACACACAATGAACTGCATAGTTTCTTTTTACATTATCTCCACCGATATAACTCACAACCTTCTATAGCAACGAACCACACTATTTTTTCAGATGAGCTGCGTCGACGAGGCGTACTGCATCTAAAAAGAAATGGACTTCTCTATGGATTTTCACAATGTACTGCAAAAAATATTCAGTGAGCTTCAAAACATATTCAAAGGAGCTGCAACCATCGGGAGAAGCTGTAGCAAACAGGGAGGAGCTCATCGAGGGGGAGGGGAACCAGATCGATGCTGGTTGGGAGCGGCACCCGATAGGAGAACTTCTCCTTCCTCCTCTATGCTCGTGGCCTAGCCCATTGGTGAGGGTGCATCCAGTGGGGAAGTCAAGGGAGCGGCGCCGGCGGTGGTGGCCCGGAGCACCCCTTCGTGGAGGTGGTGGCCGTGTGTGGCCGGTGGTGGCGGCCCGGAGCCCCTCTGCCTCCCCTGGACGGATCTGGTGGTGGGGCCACAACACGGGATCCAAACCACAGGGTAGGAGGGAGAAAGAAGTGGGCTCGGGCAGGGCCAGGGCGCCGGCGATGAAGGAAGTAGGGTCGGCGAGGTGGGGCTGACTGGGGAACACGCGTGGGGGATCCATGGATCCAGTAGATCCAGGCGCGGTGGAGGCCGGATCCGACGAGCGCCGACGTCCACGACCACTTGAGGGGAGAGAAGGGCGGCAGTGGGAAGCCAGGCAGGTGCGGGAGAGGGAGGCGGAGGAGGATTGCGCGGAGGAGCTCCGGTAGTGGTCGTAGGGGGGCAGTGGGCGCCGGATCTGGTGATGGGGGCCTCGTCGGGGGCCAGTGGTGGCCGGATCCCGCCATCGCCGTGGAGTGCGCCGGCAGTTGGGAGGGCGCCGGCCCGAACCGGCCATGTTGGAGGAAGGAAGCGGGGTAGGGCAGGGCCCTGAAGGAGCTGGAGGAAGGAGGAGGCACTGCAGCTGGGTCGTCGGTGGTGGGAGCACCGCCGCGGGGTGCGGTGTCCTGACTCAGGGGGCTGGTGCAGATCTGACGCAGGGTAGGTGCGGGAGGACCGACTAGGGTGGGGGGAAGAAGGTGGAGAGGAGAGGTCGTGGGAGGAGAGGAAAGAGTGGGCGGGGTGGATCGGTTCGGCTGGCTCTGTCGGTTAGGGTGGTGTGCAGAATAAGGTTTAGGTGTGCAGAATAAGGTCTTAAGGGGTGTTATCATAATAGACCCACCATATATATATATATATATATATATATATATATATAATTTCTCTTACATGTTGCCTTGGTGCCTTCGGAGCACGATGACAAGTGGTTCATGGGGGCGGTAGCGGCTAATAGTATTCTCCTTTGGGATCTATGACCTGGTCGAGCAAATATCCCACTATTTCCTCTTGAAGTGCTAGTATGCGGTCCGCTGGTAGGAGCTGCTCCCGCACCTCTCTGAACTGTTAAGAAGGAGATCAATATGCATGTGTATTAGTTGTGTGACTAGATATCGATAATGGTGTGAATAGTGCTCTGACAAACGTACCCAGTCTTGTCTTTGAGATCTGCTCCTTTCGGACACCATCATGCGAATGTTCTCGCAAATGTAGAATGCACACAGATCATTCTCCTGTGCCTGCTTCAGGGCCTTTACGAGAATGGAATTGAATCAGATAATGATTAATCAAGCATGATAATTAATTAATGGTATTGAAACAAGCATTAAAGAGATGGTAGCTAGCTAGTACTACCTAAAATTACTTACCTTTGGTCGATACCAAAACAACTTTTTTGCCCATTTGCCTGGAGTCACCTTGATGAACTTTGCCCAAGCCCTACCCGCCGGCAAAGAAAATTAATAAAGGGGTTAGTAAATAGTTCATGTCAGGAAATGACGAACTAAATTGGCCGAGATATAATTAATAATGATTGAAATTACCTGTTGACTATCCCCTTCATGATGGTGTAGTCTTTTTCTTCTTTAAGTAGTGAGTCCAGTACTTCAACTGTTCCTTTGTCAACTTTAATGTCTAAAAAAATCCAGTGGAAACTGCATGCTCACATGTTTGAATGTCTTAATTAAGCGGCCATGTGCATAACACTAATCAACTACCATAAACCCTATACACTTAATTATTAACATCTAGCTAGCTAGTAAGCAAAAACTGAATTTGTAGTACCAGATAGTGTGACTCACAGGAAGTTGTAAGGAAGTAGTATATCTTCATTGGTATTGAGGCGCTGAAGAACTCTAGCATGCTTTCCTCTAAACTTACTCGAGAAGTTGGAAGATTCCATGTGTACTCATTAATGGTATTTGGGTCAATCAACGCAATGCCATAGCGTCCAGATTTTTTCATTTCATACATCTTCATCCTGCATATAATACCACAGATAAGAATATATAGTGAGGATAATTACATGTAATGATAGATCAAAATGATCACTATAGCTAACTTGAGACTTAAATAACAGAAAGAAATCACTTACAGACAATAGCAACTAATGATAGATTTATCGAGTGCGTCTTGATTGTACAACTAAAATAGTTCTGAATACTCAACGGACAGAGATTTCTCATGGAAGTAATGCTCCTCCTTGACATTCACCATGAGGGACTCTCGATTGGAAATCTTGGTAATGTTCATGCACCATTGATGCAATTCATACATTCTCGTTGGGAGGTTCTTCACCTTGTTTGGCTCGACCAAAGGTTGGCCCCGGACATATTTCCGTTTTATTTCCTCCTCTCTAAGCGGAGACATGGGCTCGAATTCGAGGAGTTGTCCAACAGTGATCTTGAGCATTTCAGCCTGCATTATATGCTCCTCCGTTATTACCACATCGCCCAGCTAGGGAACGTTAACGGTTTGCCCACAATAATATTGGGCGCGCGTAGTCCTCTCATGTGTTGCTGGCACAACAAGCGGGGGGATTGATTGCGCCGCCTGTTCTCCCAGCTGGGGAATGGTTTTCCCACATTTTTTGCCAGTTGCTTGTTGGCTCGAGCTCGATCCCTCTTCCTTCTGTAGTCGTGCTCGATGTGACTTCCTGATTTAGCACTCATAGTCTGAGTCAACGGGCTTGGGAGCTGGTGCTCTAGCCATACGAATGAAGTGGTCAATGTTTTCCTCAGGCACTTTCTCCTTTGGTGGCGGTGCCGGTTTTGGTCCAAAATGGGCGTCCACTTGGGCCCGCACTATGGCTGTGTTTTGCTCCTCGGTCATGTCGTAAGGCCTCTAAGGAAGAGGAGCGAGGCTTGGACCATATTTATATCGCTTGTCTCCGCCTATACTTCCTGTACTACCTCGACTCGTACTGCTACCCACCACATCTGTAACATGTCTCTTCTGCGATTGTTGAGACGACGGAGACGGCTGACATGGCTGAGTTGGAGCAGGAGGAGTGTCCTGACGCTGTGCCGGACTTGAAGCAGGAGGTGTGGCCTGACACGGTGCCGGACTTGAAACCGGAGGAGTGGCCTGACATTGTGCCGGACTTGAAGCAGGAGTCTGCTCACGCGTTCGGGGACTTGGAGGAGGTGGCGGACTTTGAGGAGGAGTCGGCTCACGCGTTCGTGGACTTGGAGGAGCAGGAGTCTGCTGACTCGGTGGCGGACTTCAAGGAGGAGTCGGCAGACGACGCGGTGTTGGTGGACTTTGAAAGATGATGCAATCCTTTCTCCATAGGATGATACGATGTATGGCCTCTCCCAGTGTGCGCTCGTCGTCACCTCCAGGAATGTCAAGCTGTAGCCCCGAATATGGGTCCACCACTTCATCAACCAAGACACGAGCATAGCCCCCTGGAATCGGGGTGCAATGGAAGGTTGCTTCGGGGGTAACTGTAAAAGCAACGGCCTTCGCCACCTTCATGGTATGTTCTTCATTTAGGAGTCTAGCTCACAGTTAGTGTTCTCTATGATGTCATCCATAGGGTATGTATCCAGCAGTGTGTCTCCTGGGGTGGAACCAACACTGCTTCTCGGCATGGATGGGACGGTGCTATCCAATGCTAGACGATCATCTACTTGCTCCTGCCGCTGTTGAGACCCCCTTTCCTCGCTAAGTGAGTCGATCTGCTGCTGCTGCTGCTGCTGGAATTTGAGTGCCAAGTCCGCGTGCCTTGCTTCTAGGCCTTGAAGGCGTTCTGCATCCTACTTCCTCTGCTTCTCCTCCAACTTCCTCTTCTTCTCCTCCTCCATCTTCTTTCTTGCATGGGACCTGTAGTCATCGTTCCATTCCGAAAAGCCCTCATACCAGGGAATAACGCCCTTCTTTCTTCCCGGGTGTTCAGGATTTCCCAGGGCGCACGTAAGCTTGTCGTTCTCTCTGTTGGGCGTGAACACCCCCGTTCGAGCTTCTTCTATTGCGTCAAGTATCTTTTGTTCGGCTCCTTTTAGACTTGCCTTCTGCGAAACCAGGCCTTTCTTCGGGTCCAACGCCCCCCCCCATGCGCATAGAACCAAGTTCTGCACCTGGGGGGGCAGCTCCTAGTAACTGGAGTGACCCCTGCATCCTCCATCTCTTGCTCAGACTTATCCCACTTAGGCATTCCCACGGCGTAGCCACCTGGACCCAGCCTATGGAACCGCGTCTTTTTTGCGGCATTGGCCTTGTTTTTTGTCGACCATTCCTTAGATAATTCTGATTCCTTGAATTTCACGAAATTGGCCTAGTGTTCTCTTTGCTTCTCCAGTGTTCCTGTGAATTCAGGAGTCTTCCTTTCTGTAGTGAGGTAGTTGGCACATACAATTTTCTTGTGGGTGTTGAATGCAATTGCCATCTTCTTAAGATCAGCTCCCTTGACATTTTGCACATCTGCTTCAGTGAAATAATCTAGTAGGGTGAAATGTTCCATCAGAGATTCCCAAAGGTTTTTTTTGCTCTATCATCGACCCAAGTAACACCTGGACGTTTAGTTTTTGGCTCTTTCCATTCTTGAATGGAGATCGGGAGTTGGTCCTTCACAAGAACTCCGCATTGACGAGTCCACTTGTTCGCAATGTGATGATCACCAGATGCCTGCTTATATAAATATACCTCGTCAGTAGTCTTTGTTATTTGAAGATCAGCATTGTCTATGTCATCATAAACATTGTCTGTGTCATCATAATCATAATCATAGTTCATGACTTCATCAGCTCGGGTCGAGATCGAATATCTTTTCATCACCCTCTCCGGTATTGTTCAGATATTGGGAGCCGTCATCTGCTTCATTCAGATCATCTAGCCTGCGAGGGCTGCGTATGATGTCGAACAATTCCTCTTCTCTCTCTCTGCCGGTATTGTCCGCCATAGCTTTTACTTAACTAATACAGAAGAAATATCAAACAATTTAGTATTGAAATTACAATGCATGGATGCAATCAATAAGAAAAAACTGAATCATATAGTACATAATATGCATCGTCTCGATTAATATATAATCTCGAATACATCATCGTCTCGAATAACATATATAATCTCGAATACATCGTCTCGAATATTATATATCGAATACATCAGTGGCTAGGTACCTAATAAAGATCGCGTGCTATAGAAGAAATATGATTGGATTGTGATAACTAAAATTCTATATGCAAATTCTAACAATTTGATATTAATCTAATTCATCTAACTAAAACTAATTCTAAAATTTCTAACATTTCTATATATATAACTAACATTTCTATAACATTTCTAATATTTCTATAACTAAAAAACAGAAAAAATGCTAAGATTTCTATAAATATTTCTATTACTAAAAACAGAAAAAAATTATAACATTTCTATATAACTAACATTTCTATAACATTTCTAATATTTCTATAACAAAAAAACAGAAAAAATTTCTATAACTAAAATTTATAACTAAAAAAATAATGTGTGTGTGTGTGCGAACATGGCGGCCGGGGCATGAGCTCACCGGCGAGGCGCGGCGACGGGGGGCGGCGACGACGTGGATGGGGACGGGGCGGTGACGACGGGGACGGGGACGGGCCGAGCGGGGACGACGGGGCGGGGCGTGCGACGAGGCGGGGCGCGGTGACGGGGACGGCCGGGGGCGCGACGGCGATGGGGGCGCGACGGCGACGGGGGCGGCGACAGCGACGCGGACGGCGGCGGGGGCGGCGACGAGGGGCGCCAGCGACGGGGCAGAGGAGAAAGAAGCAGAGGAAGAGATGAGAAATGAATTTTTTTGATGCAGTTTCTTATATACAACACCCCTTTAGTACCGGTTGGAGCCACCAACCGGTACTAAAGGTCTCTTTTGGCCAGGCCAAGCGGCGGGAAGCGCCCCCCCTTTAGTACCGGGTGGTGGGACCAACCGGTACTAAAGACCCCCTCTTTAGTACCGGTTGCAGCCACCACCCGGTACTAAAGGGGGTGCGCTGGCGCAGGTGCGGTACGGCAAGTTTAGTCCCACCTCGCTAGCGGAGGGGCGTCCGCACTGGTTTATAAGCCCCAGTGCGGTAGCTCTCTCGAGCTCCTCTCGAAAGCAAGCCTACTGGGCCTACCTGTTCTCTGCTGCCTGATACGTCTCCGTCGTATCTACTTTTCCAAACACTTTTGCCCTTGTTTTGGACTCTAACTTGTATGATTTGAATGGAACTAACCCGTACTAACACTGTTTTCAGCAGAATTGCCATGATGTTGTTTTATGTGCAGAAAATAAAAGTTCTCAAAATGACCTGAAACTCGACGGAATATCTTAGAATAAATAGTAAAAAATCCTCGCCAAAGATGAAGACGAGGTGGCCCACACCCTGTCCACGAGGGTGGGGGGCACCCCCCCTAGGGCGCGTCCCCACCCTCGTGGATAGGGTGTGGGCCCACGAGGGTGGGGGCGCCCTCCCCCTAGGGCGCGCCCCCTACCTAGTGGGCCCCCTGGTGGCCCTCCGACTCCAACTCCAACTCCATATATTGGCTTTCGGGGAGAAAAAAATCAGAGAGAAGAAATCATCGCGTTTTACGATACGGAGCCGCCGCCAAGCCCTAATCTCTCTCGGGAGGGCTGATTTGGAGTCCGTTCGGGGCTCCGGAGAGGGGGATTCATCGCCGTCGTCATTATCAACCATCCTCCATCACCAATTTCATGATGCTCACCGCCGTGCATGAGTAATTCCATCGTAGGCTTGCTGGACGGTGATGGGTTGGATGAGATTTATCATGTAATCGAGTTAGTTTTGTTAGGGTTTAATCCCTAGTATCCACTATGTTCTGAGATTGATGTTGCTATGACTTTGCTATGCTTAATGCTTGTCACTAGGGCCCGAGTGCCATGATTTCAGATCTGAACCTATTATGTTTTCATGAATATATGTGTGTTCTTGATCCTATCTTGCAAGTCTATAGTCACGTACTATGTGTTATGATCCAGCAACCCCGAAGTGACAATAATCGGAACCACTCCCGGTGATGACCGTAGTTTGAGGAGTTCATGTATTCACTATGTGCTAATGCTTTGTTCCGGTTCTCTATTAAAAGGAGGCCTTAATATCCCTTAGTTTCCAATACGACCCCGCTGCCACGGGAGGGTAGGACAAAAGATGTCATGCAAGTTCTTTTTCATAAGCACGTATGACTATATTCGGAATACATGCCTACATTACATTGATGATCTGGAGCTAGTTCTGTGTCACCCTATGTTATGACTGTTACATGACGAACCACGTCTGGCATAATTATCCATCACTGATCCGGTGCCTACGAGTTTTCCATATACTGGTTTTCACTTATTTACTTTTTCGTTGCTATTGTTACAATCACTACAAAAATACCAAAATCATTACTTTTGTTGTCTTTACTTTTGTTACCTTACCACCACTATCATATTACTTTGCTAGTAAACACTTTCTTGCAGATACTAAGTTTCCAGGTGTGGTTGAATTGACAACTCAGCTGCTAATACTTGAGAATATTCTTTGGCTCCCCTTGTGTCGAATCAATAAATTTGGGTTGAATACTCTACCCTCGAAAACTGTTGCGATCCCCTATACTTGTGGGTTATCAAGACCTTTTTCTGGCGCCGTTGCCGGGGAGCATAGCTCTATTTTTGAGTCACTTGGGATTTATATCTGCAGGACACTATGAAGAACTTGAAAGACGCTAAGACAACAATTTATCCCTCAACTACGAGGGGAGGTAAGGAACTGCCATCTAGCTCTGCACTCGATTCACCTTCTGTTATGAGTAAGCTAGCGACACCTAAACCTGCTTCTGCTATGAACTCTGATATGTCGCATGTTATTGATGATGTTACTTCTGCTATGCATGATACTTATGATGAAACTACTCCTATGCTTGATACTACTGTGCCCCTTGGTGAATTTCTAGATGAGCAAATTTCTAGGTCTAGAGAAAGAGAAATTATTGAATCTGAATACAATGATGAGAGTGATGATGAAAATATGCCTGCTATTCCTGAGGGTTATCTTTTTGATGCGGAATCTTCTGCAGCTATTTTTGCTTGCCAGGATAGATACGAACTTAAGAGGTTGCTAGTTAAATGGAGTAAAGAATCTTTTAGAGATAGAATGAGACCCGACCCTGCTTTTGCTACTTCACCTATTTGTGTTCCTGATAAGGATTATTATGAATTTTCTGTTGATCCAGATATAATCACTTTGGTTGAATCTGATCCTTTCTATGGCTATGAATCTGAAACCGTTGTGGCACATCTTACTAAGTTAAATGATATAGCCGCCCTGTTTACTAATGATGAGAGATCGCACTAGCTACCTTTATTTACTCAAAATATTTCCGTTCTCATTAAAGGGTGATGCTAAGATATGGTTTAATTTTCTTGATCCTGGTTGTGTGCATAGTCCCCAGGATATGATCTATTACTTTTCTGCTAAATATTTCCCTGCTCATAAGAAACAAGCTACTTTGAGGGAAATATACAACTTCGTGCAAATTGAAGAAGAGAGTCTCCCACAAGCTTGGGGGAGGCTTCTCAAGTTACTTAATGCCTTGCCTGATCATCCTCTTAAGAAACCTAAAATACTTGATATCTTTTATAATGGACTAACCGATGCTTCCAGAGATTACCTGGATAGTTGTGCTGGTTCTCTTTTCAGGGAAAGAACACCGGATGAAGCTGAAATTCTAATGAATAATATGTTGACAAATGAAAATAATTGGGCACCTCCTGAGCCACCTCCAGAGACAATTATTGAGCCTATTGCTAAACCAACTCCGAAGAAGAGAGGTGTTCTATTTCTCAGCCCCGAAGATATGCAAGAAGAAAACAAATCTACGAAGGAAAAAGGTATTAAAGCCGAAGATGTTAAGAATTTACCTCCTATTGAAGAAATACACGGTCTTAATTTACCGCCTATTGAAGAAGTATATGATCTCAATACTTTATTCACTGAAGAACCTCCTGATTCCAATATACCGACACAGGTAGTAAAGGTAAATTCTCTCTACAGATATGATAAAGCTGAAGTCCCTCCTACTAAAATTGCTAGTCAGTGCTTGGATGAGTTTGATAACTTTATGTTTAAGCAAGATGACTTTAATGCCTATTTTGGTAGACAATTAAAACAAGATGCTTATATGATTAAACGCTTGGGTGATTATATGGCTGATATTAGAGGTGAACTTAAACTTGTTAGCAAACATGCTTCTATGGTTACCACTCAAGTATAACAAGTACTTAAAGCTCAAAAAGAAGTGCTTGATGAAATGAATAGTAAGAAAAATGATTACGTTGTTAGAGTGGCTACTAGAACTGGTAGAATGACTCAGGAACCTTTGTATCCTGAAGGCCACCCTAAGAGAATCGAGCAAGATTCTCAGAGAAATGATATTGATGTACCTAGTTCTTCTGAAAGGAAGAAAAAGAAGAATGATAGGACTCTGCAAACTTCTAGTGAACCTATTGCTGAGCCACCTGAGAATCCAAATGATATTTCCATGTCTGATGCTGAAACACAATCTGGTAATGAACATGAACCTAGTGAAAATGTTAATGATGATGTTGATGATAATGCTCAACCTAGTAATGATAATGATGTAGAGGTTGAACCTGCTGTTGGTCTTGATAACCCACAATCAAGGAATCAACGTTATGATAAAAGAGACTTTGTTGCTAGGAAACATGGTAAAGAAAGGGAACCATGGGTTCAGAAACCCATGCCTTTTCCTCTGAAACCATCCAAGAAAAAGGATGATGAGGATTTTGAGCGCTTGGCTGAAATGATTAGACCCATCTTTTTGCGTATGCGATTAACTGATGTGCTCAAAACAAATCCTTATGCTAAGTATATGAAGGATATTATCACTAATAAAAGAAAGATACCTGAAGCTGAAATTCTCACCATGCTTGCTAATTATACTTTTAAGGGTGGAATACCAAAGAAACTTGGAGATCCCGGAGTACCTACTATACCATGCTCCATTAAGAGAAATTATGTTAAAACTGCTTTATGTGATCTTGGAGCTGGTGTTAGTGTTATGCCTCTCTCTTTATATCATAGACTTGACTTGAATAAGTTGACACCTACTGAAATATCTTTGCAAATGGCGGATAAATCAACTGTTATACCTGTCGGTATTTGTGAGGATGTGCCTGTTGTGGTTGCAAACGTCACTATTTTAACGGATTTTGTTATTCTTGATATTCCCGAGGATGATAGTATGTCTATTATTCTTGAAAGACCTTTTCTTAATACTGCAGGGGCTATTATTGATTGCAACAAAGGCAATGCCACTTTTCATGTTAGTGGCAATGAGCACACGGTACACTTTCCGAGGAAACAACCTCGGGTTTATAGTATCAACTCTATTGGGAAAATTCCATCAATTTTATTTGGAGGTTTTGAATTTACTCTCCCTACTGTCAAGAAAAAGTATCATATTCTTATTGTTGGGGAGTTTCATATCCCCGTTGAGGTAACTTAGTGTTATTCAAAATTTCTCCGGTTCCATGTTAATTGGAATGAGTTTGTTAACAAGACTTGATCAACCTTGTTAGTGGGTTCATTTTGATGATCATGAGATGGATGAAACTAGATGCACAACCTTCTGTACCCTCTTTATATTTTCTGTTATTTAGTAGAAATAAAGTAAAATAGTATTTTTCGGTCTGTCTCCTAACTTATCTGTGCAATATAAAAATATCCTGAAAATAAAAGTCCTCAGAATGCCATGCCAATTTAATATGATTTTTTTGGGAATATTTGAGAATTTACTGTGCAAAAATCACCGCGGGGGGAGCAGCCACCTGGTCACGAGGGTGGAGGGCGCGCCTTACCCCCCTGGGCGCGCCCCCCTGCCTCGTGGGCCCATGGTGGCCCTCCTCCACTTATCCATGCACCCATCTTCTTCCTCTGCCTCACAAAAACACGAAAAAACCAACACAAGCACGAGTTCCTTGCTCAAAGCACCTCTCGCAAAACTGCTTGGGGAGATTGTTCCTTGGTGTGTGACTCCTCCATTGATCCAATTAGTTTTTGTTCTAGTGCTTTATTCATTGCAAATTTATGCTGCATAGGTGACCATGTTCTTGAGCTTGCATGTCAAATTTATATGGTCCCAAGTAGTTCTAATGCTTGATATAGGTCCTAGGCACTTGTGGGAGTAGTTGCTATCAATTTTATTGAAGTTGGTTCACTTTTATTTGAAGTTACTAAAAATTTCAGATTTTTTCAGAAATAATGAAGAGACTTTTGAGGGGCTCGTCGAGCCGAAGCTCAAAGGAAAAACAAAAGGAAGAAGAACAGAAGCCCAAATTTAATTTGCCTCGCACCGCGGAGGTCCGGCCGTGTGAATGGCCTTCCGATGACTTCTTGAGGAGAGCCGGGATTTATGAGGATTTTTATTTATTGATTGAGAATGCTGGCTGATGAGGTTATGTACCTAGGGTAGGGTCGTGGACCTATCTAGGATACCATACCCAAGGACATCATCACACGAAGCTACCTTCCAGTCGACCAAGAGAAGCTCCACTCGACCAAGGGAGACTCCTCTCGACCGGCTAGAAGACACTCGACCATGAAGACACACTCGACCATCAGAAGTTCAAGATCTATGCTGTATCCAAACGGTCTATAATTAAGTAGTCTTAATGGTCATGATGACACTTTATGTAGGGCGTTACCAGTAATGCCCGGCCTTAATGTACTTTAACCCTCCTCTACGTGGGCTGGCTGGGGTCCTGACGTCCTCTATATAAGCCACCCCCTCCACTGGTAGAAGGGTTCGCACCCCTGTAACTCTATTACACAGAGATCAGTCGACCGCCTCCGGGCTCCGAGACGTAGGGCTGTTACTTCCTCCGAGAAGGGCCTGAACTCGCTAAACACCCGTGTGTACAACTACTCCATAGCTAGGACCTTGCCTTTCCATACTTACCCCCCATTCTACTGTCAGACTTAGAACCACGACAGTTGGCACCCACCGTGGGGCAGGTGTCTTAGCGACTTTTTTTGGAGAAGTTGCAATTTGTCCGATCGCCTTCATCATGGTTCCCGGCGGAGCTCTGGTCGAGGGCCACGAGATCCGTCTCGGTGCGCTCGCTTTCATCGCCGATGACTCCGCTTGGCTCCAGGAGGCACCACTCAACATCGACGCGCTCCCCGTTCGCGGGGCAACGCACTTTCGGGCGTGTGTCCGCGGCGTCTTGCTGCGACAGCCGTCGACCCCATACCGGTCGACTCCTGCGCCGTCCTCCCTCCCTGTATCCCGCCAGCGCAAGCGCTCCGGTCGGTGGAGGCTCCAGCGATGGGTGAGACACACAGTGGCTCGCCAATCGGCCACCACCCAAGTCGCGGCGATTGAGCCCGACGAATCTCTCTACCGCCTGTTCGACCTGTCGACTGGCTCCGTAGAGACTGCATCCGAGTGCGATAGCAGTGATCCGGCGGCGGAGGTCCTGATGGTCAACGGGCCCCGTAGTCCTCCCGGTTTTCCCCATGGCGATGGGATGGACGACAAGGACGACCCTGCTCAAGCCCATGAAGAGTACCAACCCGAGCCACTCACTTCCTAGCAGAGGGAAGAATTTCTCCGCCGGAACTTGGATGCCCTGCATACTCCCATTGCAGGAGAAACTCCTGAGGCTCATGCCCTGGAAGAGGCGCATTTAGCCAACCTGGCTGAACGCACTCGACTGGAGAACCTTCAGCGAGCACTCGATGAGTGTGCGCGTCAACGAGCGACTAACTCCAATCGACGTCAGCTCTTTCCGCAACCAACTTAGGTATATCGAACCCCAATTCATAATTTGGCAGCTGCAGCCCGCATAGCGGAGTCGATTCAGCCCTCTCAGTCAGAGGCTGCAAGAGGCTTGATGCAGATCAGAGATTTGCTCCGGGCAGCAGGAGATCAGAATTCAGCTGTGTCACAGTCACGTAACAGGATTCACAGTCGATCTGTCGCAGCGAATACTGTTCAGTTGGCTCACAGTCCAAGGTCGCCTCCGAGGCGCATGGGACGTGAAGGCCGGTGGGACCACTATGATGATTGATTTGATCATGATGACAGGCGTCGAGTGCCCACTCCTCCTCCCAGAAGTGGGTCTAACGCCCATCGGCAGCAAGATGACAGACGCCAGCTCAGTATTGGGCGCAGAGCTCCAATCGACCCCAGAGAGCCAGGCTTTGACGCGAGATCCATCATCGTGCAAGGTTTGGTCGACCGAAACAGAGCTCATAGAGGTGGTCATGACAGAGATGTGCCCACAAACAGCCGAGTCCATGTTTCAGGTCCAGAATGTTTTAGCAGAGCGATCAGAGCCGCAGTGATACCCCCCAACTTCAGGTTGGCGACTGGGGTGAATAAGTTCACCGGAGAGTCTAAGCCTGAAACTTGGCTCGAAGACTACCGAGTGGCTGTTCAGATTGGTGGCGGTAATGATGAGGTGGCCATGAAACATTTGCCACTTATGCTAGGGGGTTCGGCCAGGGCATGGTTGAATCAGTTAGCTCCCAGCAGCATTTACACCTGGGAAGATCTTTCTCGAGTGTTCGTCAGGACGTTTGAGGGAACTTGCAAGTGACCTGCTGGATTGACTGAGCTACAAGTTTGTGTACAAAAGTCGGGTGAAACACTGAGGGATTACATCCAGAGGTGGATCACTTTGCATCACACTGTAGAGAATGTGTCGGACCATCAAGCGGTTTGCGCCTTCAAAGATGGCATCAAGAACAGAGAGTTGAGCCTAAAGTTTGGTCGAACTGGAGACATGACCCTGGGTCGGATGATGGAAATAGCCACCAAGTACGCCAACGGTGAAGAAGAGGACCGACTCCGGAGCGGCAAGTACAAGCCGAGTCAGTCGGATAAAGGAAACTCCAATCGGAAGCAAAAGCGGAAGGCCGAGCCAGCAGCTCCTGGAGAAGCTCTAGCCGTGACACAGGGCAAATTTAAAGGGAAGCCCAAAGGATCTTGGAACCCCAAGAAGGTAAAAGATAAGGAGGGTAATGATGTGATGGACCTGCCGTGTCATATCCACACGAAGAAAGACGAAGAGGGTAACTTCATCTACCCAAAGCATACCACTCGCCAGTGCCGGCTCTTAATCCAGCAGTTCCAAGGGAAACAGCCGAAGGACAAAGAGAAGGAGTCGGACAAGGCTGAGGACAAGCAGGACAGTGATGGAGAGTACCCTCATGTCAACTCCACTCTGATGATTTTTGCTGATGTAGAGAGCAAAAGTCGACTGAAAGTGATCAACCGTGAAGTCAATATGGTCGCACCGGCGACACCAAACTATCTGAGATGGTCACAAACTCCCATTAGTTTTGACCAGTCGGACCATCCTACTCATATTGCCACCCCTGGGAGGCAAGCACTGGTGGTCGACCCGGTCATCGAAGGCACTCGACTGACGAAGGTATTGATGGATGGCGGCAGCGGGTTGAACATACTATATGCAGAGACGCTCAAGGGAATGGGCATTCCGATGTCCAGGCTCAGTTCCAGCAACATGAGTTTTCACGGAGTCATCCCAGGAAAGAAGGCTGAGTCACTCGGCCAAATAGCTCTGGATGTGGTGTTCGGCGACTCGAAGCACTTCCGCAAAGAGAAGCTGACATTTGAAATCGTGGATTTCCAGAGTGCCTACCATGCTATCTTGGGAAGACCAGCTTATGCTCGCTTCATGGCTCGACCATGTTATGTGTACCTCAAGTTAAAGATGCCTGGCCCCAAAGGCGTGATCACCGTCACTGGTAACCGGAAGAAAGCAGAAGAGTGTTTCCAGAAAGGCTCAAAGATTGTGGATGACCAGATAACAGTGATAGAGCTAGAGGGATACAAGAAGAATGCAGATCCGAGTGATTTACTGCGGGCCAAGAAGCCCGCCACAGAGTCAGCATTTCAGTCGTCCGGGGAGACGAAGCCAGTTCACATCCACCCGACTGACCCCAATGCAGCTCCGACCCATATTTCCACTACACTCGACTCTAAATAGGAAGAAGCGCTCATCCAGTTCCTCCGTGAGAACTGGGACATCTTCGCATGGAAGCCAGCTGACATGCCAGGTGTTCCTAGGGGACTGGCTGAGCATCGCCTTAGAGTCGATTCAAAGGCAAAACCTGTTAAAGAACATCTCCGACGGTCCGCCGTTCAGAAGAAAAAAGCCATTGGCGAAGAGGTGGCTCGACTCCTTGCTGCAGAGTTCATCCGAGAGATATACCACTCCGAGTGGCTCGCCAATGTCGTTATGGTTCCCAAAAAGGAAAATTCCCTTCGTATGTGCATTGATTTCAAACATATCAATCGGGACTGCCCGAAAGATCATTTTCCTCTCCCTCGCATCGACCAAATTTTCGACTCGACCGCAGGGTGCGAGAGATTGTCTTTTCTAGACGCTTATTCCGGGTATCATCAGATCCGTCTGTATGGGCCCGACAAAATCAAAACAGCTTTCATCACCCCATTCAGATGCTTCTGCTATATCACCATGCCATTCGGCCTCAAGAATGCCAGAGACACGTTCATGAGAATGATTCAAAAGTGTTTACTCACTCAAATTAGTCGGAATGTGGAAGCATACATGGATGATATCGTGATCAAGTCGCGAAAGGGTTCCGACCTGTTGACTGACTTAGCTGAAACATTTGCCAATCTCAGGAGGTATGATATCAAGCTCAATCCTTCAAAGTGCACATTCGGAGTACCTGGCGAGAAGTTACTCGGTTTTCTCGTTTCCGAACGAGGAATCGATGCTAACCCAGAAAAAGTTTGCACCATACTCCGAATGAAATGCCCTGTGCGTGTGCACGATGTCCAGAAGCTTACTGGATGCTTGGCCGCGTTAAGTCGATTCATCTCTCGCCTCGGTGAAAAGGCGTTTCCCCTTTACCGACTGATGAAAAAGGCAGACAAGTTCGAGTGGACTCCAGAAGCTGATGAAGCATTTGCCGAGTTAAAAACTCTGCTCTCCACCCAGCTAGTGCTTGCTGCTCCAATCAGCAAAGAGCCTCTGTTGCTTTATATTGCAGCCACAGTACAAGTCGTCAGTACAGTACTTACAGTCGAGCGGGAAGAAGAAGGGAAAGCCTTCAAAGTTCAGCGCCCAGTGTATTATCTTTCTGAAGTTTTGACCCCACCGAAGCAAAGATATCCTCATTATCAGAAGCTCGTATATGGGATCTACATGACCATGAAGAAGGTTGCTCATTATTTCTCTGATCATGACATTACAGTCGTCAGTGACGCACCATTGTCGGAGATTCTCCACAACAGAGATGCAACTGGTCGAGTGGCTAAATGGGCGATTGAACTCCTTCCCCTTGATATCAAATTCGAGGCAAAGAAAGCCATTAAGTCCCAGGCTATAGAAGATTTCCTTGCCGAGTGGATTGAACAGCAGCAGCCGACTCAAGTTCACTCGGAGCATTGGACCATGTTCTTTGATGGCTCTAAGATGTTAAATGGTTCTAGTGCTGGGGTAGTTTTGGTTTCTCCCCGAGGAGATAAGCTCAGATATGTGCTCCAGATCCACTTTGATTCCTCCAACAATGAAGCAGAATATGAAGCACTGTTGTATGGGTTGCGCATGGCCATTTCACTCGGCGTCCGTCGCCTTATGGTTTACGGTGACTCGGATTTGGTGGTCAATCAGGTGATGAAGGAGTGGGACGTTAGAAGCCCAGCCATGACTGGATACTGCAATGCAGTGAGGAAGCTTGAAAAGAAATTCGAAGGGTTAGAACTCCATCACGTTCCCCGACTGAAAAATCAAGCAGCCGATGACTTGGCAAAGATAGGTTCCAAGAGGGAAGCCATTCCAAGTGGCGTGTTTTTGGAACATGTCTACACACCATCGGTTCAAGAAGATCCTTTCACTGAAGAAGCCCCGCAGCCTAAAAGCTCCACGGATCCGACTGAAGTCGAGGTCCCAGCGGTGGTCGACTTAATCATGGAAGTTTTGGTCATCACTCCCAATTGGACAGTGCCCTATATCGCCTATATTTTGAGGAAAGAACTCCCCGAGAATGAAGAAGAAGCTCGAGAGATCGTCCGCCAGTCCAAAGCCTTCACCGTCATGAGAGGTCAGTTATATAGAGAAAGTGCGACTGGAGTCAGCCAGAAATGTATAACACCAGAGGAAGGTCGAATGATTCTCAACGACATCCACTCGGGGACCTGTGGCCATCATGCGTCTTCTCGGACCATCGTGGCCAAAGCATACCGAGCTGGTTTTTATTGGCCCAGAGTGAATGAAATGGCGAAGGAGATAGTCGACAAGTGTGAGGGATGTCAATTTTACTCCAATATGTCACACAAGCCCGCCTCAGCTTTGAAGACTATACCACTTGTCTGGCCCTTTGCGGTGTGGGGTTTGGATATGGTCGGTCCTTTGAGAACAGGCAGAAGCGGTTTCACACATGTGCTGGTAGCAGTCGACAAGTTTACCAAGTGGATTGAGGCCAAACCCATCAAGAACCTCGATGCTGGTACCGCTGTCAGCTTCATCCGAGAACTGTTATTCAGATATGGAGTCCCGCATAGCATCATCACTGATAACGGGTCAAACTTCGATTCTAAAGAATTCAGAGCTTTCTGCACATCTCAAGGCACACGAGTCGACTATGCTTCAGTCGCCCATCCGTAGTCGAATGGACAGGCAGAACGAGACAACGACTTGATTCTCAAAGGGTTGAAGCCCCGTTTGATGCGTGATCTCAAGCATGCGGCTAGTGCATGGGTTGACGAACTCCCCTCGGTGCTTTGGGGGTTAAGGACCACACCCAACCGGTCGACTGGAAGAACTCCATTCTTCTTGGTCTACGGAGCTGAAGCAGTCTTGCTGAGTGATCTTCTTCACAACGCTCCCCGAGTCGAGCTCTACACCGAAGCTGAAGCAGAACAAGCGCGGCAGGACGCAGTCGACCTTTTAGAGGAATAAAGAGAGATGGCTCTGATCAGATCAACCATTTATCAACAAGACTTGCGTCGCTTCCACGCCAAAAACGTGAAGAGTCGAGCCTTCCAGGAAGGAGATTTAGTTCTCCGAGTGGACCAGCAGAAACCACACAAGCTTGCTCCTTCTTGGGAAGGTCCCTTCATCGTCACCAAGGTTCTCCACAATGGAGCATACCGTCTTTACAATGTCGAGCATCAGATCGACGAGCCCCGAGCTTAGAACGCGGAGCTTCTCCGCCCCTTTTACACTTAAGTATTCACTCAGATGAGTTGTAATAAAAGTACTCCTGTAGTTTATTTATCAAAGACAAGAGCTTTATAGTTTTCCCAGTGATTGTTATTACTTTTGTCCATATAAAACAATCCCCCAGTGGGTGGCTTAGCTGCGAATCCGATTCGCCTAAGTCTGTAAAAACAAATCCTAACCGAGTGGTGAGTCAGTCTCCCACACGAAGGCTTAGCTGCGAAATCCGTTTCGCCTAAGATAAATAAAATCCTACCGAGTGGTAAGCCAGCCTTCCACTCGGAGGCTTAGCTGCAGTCCAAGTACTCGCCTAAGATAAATAAAATCCTACCGAGTGGTAAGCCAGCCTTCCACTCGGAGGCTTAGCTGCAGTCCAAGAACTCGCCTAAGTACAAGTACAACATGCATTCTGCAAGGAGGACGAGGTGCAGGTCGACTGCTACCCTCTCCTTCCTAGCTGCGCCACCAATTCAAAAATCCCACTCGGGGGCTTAGCTGCAGCCCAGTGCTCGCCTAAGTATCTGAAATCCTACCGAGTGGAGAGCAGACCTCCCACTCGGGGGCTTAGCTGCAGCCTAGTGCTCGCTTAAGTATCTGAAATCCTACCGAGTGGAGAGCAAACCTCCCACTCGGGGGCTTAGCTGCAGCCCAGTGCTCGCCTAAGTATCTGAAATCCTACCGAGTGGAGAGCAGACCTCCCACTCGGGGGCTTAGCTGCAGCCCAGTGCTCGCCTAAGTATCTGAAATCCTACCGAGTGGAGAGCAGACCTCCTACTCGGGGGCTTAGCTGCAGCCCAGTGCTCGCCTAAGTATTTGAAATCCTACCAAGTGGAGAGCAGACCTCCCACTCGGGGGCTTAGCTGCAGCCCAGTGTTCGCCTAAGTATCTGAAATCCTACCGAGTGGAGAGCAGACCTCCCACTCGAGGGGCTTAGCTGCAGCCCAGTGCTCGCCTAAGTATCTAAAATCCTACTGAGTGGAGGGCAAACCTCTCACTCGGGGACTTAGCTGTAGCCCAGTACTCGCCTAAGTAAATTAGGATGCAAGCCGATGGCAATAAGCGCTTTGCTTCAACCTGCAAAGGACGCCTCGAACCAAATGCAAGCATATTCAGTGACGAACCCAAGTTCGGATAATACCTAACGGAACCGAAAGTGCTCAGGCGCTAAGCCTGTTAAGGTTTATCGGTTACAAAACCCACTCGGCATATCGAGGCAAATTTAAAGTATCAAGCTCTAAAGTATTTTACCCCTCCTGTGGAGGGCTGGAAGGTGCCACAAACTCGTCCAGATCAATTCCATCTGCAATCCGAGTGGCAGCGGCAATGAAAGTCTCCATGAAAGATCTGAAATCGTGCTTCTTGGTGTTGGCCACCCTAAGAGCCACCAGCTTGTCCTCTCGTGCATCCTTGCAATGAACGCGGACCAGAGACAGAGCCACATCCGCGCCGCACCTGGCTGAAGACTTCTTCCACTCCTGCACTCGACTTGGGACCTCGTTCAGTCGAGTCATCAGAGACTCGAGGTCGTTCTGGAGTGTCTCTCTTGGCCAAAGTGTTTTGTCGATGCGGGAAGTTGCGACCTTTAGCCTTGCGAGATAATCGATGACGGAAGCAACACGAGATTCAAGTCGGAGCATGTTCATGGTGACTTCATCTTTCACAGGAGAGTTGATGGGGTCCAGGTTTACTTCCAGCCGACCAGTCTCCTCTTCAAAGTTCTGACAAAATTCTGCAAGCACAACCACCGAGTCAAGACAAATAGTCAGAGGCCACAAGTAAAATATTTGTTTGATACAAAGGATTACCTTTGTATCAGAGCAACGCTGTCAGGACCCCGACTCGATGTCACATCGATCTAGCTGGTAACACCTCATATCACTTTGCGGCCTCACGCACGGTATCCCCACGGGTGTCGTCTTACCTTTTCCCGGGACCGTTTGCGCCTTTTGGCTCACGTATATGATAGTGTCGCTAGCATCCATATGATAAAGAGCCCGGGCTGACATGACTAGTCGCAAACCCAAAGTGGCACAGACTTACAGGGACAGGCATCCATGACCCAGCTTCGAACGTGTCGGTCATCAGCAAGTGGGTCCGGGCTGTAGCACTGGGCTAGCAGGACTCCGGTAAACCGGGCTGTAGCGGGCTAACAGGACTCCGGTACTCAAAGCGTGACATTTCCCCGAAGGGACAGACACAGGAACGAAGAAGGACACATGCCGGCCAGCCTAAGTGTTCCAGAGCAGTAGCAAGCTACCATGGCTCAGCGGTAACACTAGGAGACATTTCCCGGTAAGAGAGGCTACTAAAGATAAACAACTAGATAGTCAGATCCCACACATACCAAGCATTTCAATCATACACACAATATGCTCGATATGTGCAAATACAACGAAGCATCACAACATGACTCTATGACACAAGTACTTTATTTAAGGCTCAGTGAGCCATACATAACATACACAAAGGTACGGGTCTCACGACCCCACATACAAGTCATACAGTCATACAAACCAGCAGCGGAAGTAACTTGTCTGAGTACAGACAACTAGTAAAATAAAAGAGGCTTGGAAAGCCTAGCTATACTACGTGGTCCTTCACAAGCTCAGGGTCACCACCTGGGTCTTTAGCCTACTCGTTGATGTCAACGTCTACATAGAACCCATCAGAAGGGGTTGCAGCGTCTTCTGTAAAAAATGTAGATTATAGCAACATGAGTACAAAGGTACTCAGCAAGACTTACATCAGATCCTACATACATGCATAGTATCAAGAAGGGTTGGTGGAGTTATTGCAGCAAGCCAGCTTTGACTCTTGGCTAGGCTATCCTACGATACTCCAACTTGAAATGGTTTTGCGCACACGAGTCCACTACTCACCACTTCAATACACTACCGAGGATCCACCTCCGTCTTCCTACGGAAGAGCCATCCTCGGCACTCACACTTATCTTGAGGCTTTTAGTAGTTTCCATTTACTTGTCTATGAACTGTATAGGCAACCAAGTAGTCCTTTACCGCGGACGCGGCTATTCGAATAGATCATGTTAACCCTGCAGGGGTGTACTTCTTCATACATGTTTCCACCACTTAGCGTCTGCACAAGACATGTGCTCGGCAGACTTCAAGCGAAAGCCGACGTGGGTGTAGACCACGACCTACCTAAACACTTAAGCCTCTAGTCCAGGTTTATCGCCTATTCAGGTTCCATCCGCAGGGAGTCCGGCCGAGGTTTCCCATACGGCCCCGAACGATGTGAACAGGGTTCCCGAGATACCTAACGGGTATTCGGTACATCGTGCCACGTACCTACCGCATCACAGCCCACCCCTACGGTCAGCGCTGTCCACGGCCTCCAGTAGGCTACAAACACCAGAAACTACTTGCAACTCCTGGACAGAGAGCTAGGGTGAATAAGAAGTCGAGCGGGGTCATATTTCAGGGCCCAATGCATGGTAGTAGCTGTATCTTAAATCACGCATACAGATCTCAGTGCTTAAGGTCGGCTTCAATGAAACAACCCACCATGTACTCCTACATGGCCTTTCATCGATACCTTTACCAAATCGTGTTCACCACACCACTCTCATTACCGACATAATCATTTCACTCCAGCCCATCACCCAGATGAACCAGACCTGACACGACTCTAAGCATAGCAGGCATAGCAAGGTAGGAACAACACATACATATGGCTCAAGCAACTCCTACACATGCTAGTGGGTTTCATCTAGTTACTGTGGCAATGACAGGTCATGCAGAGGAAATGGGTTCAACTACCGTAGCACACAGCAGTTTGAATCGCGTTGTCTTAATGCAGTAAAAGAGAGCAGGAGCGAGAACATGGGATTGTATCGATATGATCAAATGGTTGGTTGCTTGCCTGATGGTTCGATGCACTGATACGGTTCTTCGTTAAGGTAATCACGGTACTCCTCGGGGACAGAACCTGTCGCAGAGAGCACCGATACACAAACATCACCAAACAATGTGCAACAATATGATGCATGCATGAAACATGGCAATATGAGTGTATTGGGCTAATGCAACTAAAACCAGAAGGGTTTGAACAAATTTGAATCAAAGATTCAAATTTCAAATTCAAATATGGCCTTTTAAAGTGCTTTTCCTTGTTCTGCTTAAAACATCAATTTAACTTGTTTGATCATGCATGAAAATAGTACAGATGGATAGATTGGATTTTTCTGATCATTTTTCATATATAATTTGTCCAATTTGGAGTTACAGAATAAAAGTTATGAATTTTTGAAGTTTAAATAATATTCTGGAATTTCCTGATTTAAATTAAATCCAGAAAATCAATTACTGCGTCAGCCTGACGTCAGTGTGACGTCAGCAGGTCAACGGAACTGGTCCAGGTCAAACCTGACAGTGGGTCCCGCATGTCAGGGTGATTATTTTAATTAAAACTTAATTAAAACTAATCCTGTTTAATTAACAGGGCTGGGCCCCACCTGTCATTGACTCAGGGGAGTCAACCAGGGCCCACCCGTGGTCAAAGTTAATGTCGGCTGCCGGTGTTTAGTCGCCGGCGAGCCCGACGCGGCGGCGGAAGTGGTTTTGGTCATTTCGGCCACCAAACGGACCGCGGAGATCACCGGAGTGGAGCTGAGGCCAACCCGCAGCTCTTGGCGGAGCCCGTTGGGGTCGGGGTGGCCGGAGTCGACGGCGGCGAGCTCGGCTGCGGCCGCCGGGGTTCGGTCGTGCACGGGAACGGTGCTGGAGCTCGAAGTCGAGCAAAGCGAGGCGCTAGGGATGTTCTACGGGGTCTTGCGAACTCGTTGGACTCGCCGGGGTGACCAAATGGTCACCGGAGCTGCGTCGACGGCGAGCTCGGCGACGGCGGAGGTTCGGCCGTGGTGGGGAGGTGGCTACGGTGAGGGAACGAGGGGAAGGAGAGGGGGAAACGGTGGCGTAGCTCACCGCGGTTGCAGTGGGCGTCGAAGCGGGCTCGGGGACGCGCTGGAGACGGCGAATTCGACGGCGACGGTGGTCGGAGCCCGAAGAGGGGAACGGCGACGTGGCGGCGATGCAGGGCTTCCGGGGAGCTGTGGAGCGGTGGGGAGGAAGAGGGAGTCGAGGCGGAGCTCCTGAGCTAGTCGGGGGAGCGAGGGGTGGTCGGAGATGGCTGCTATGGCGAACGGCGGCGACGGTGGTGTTCGGCCGTGTGAGAGAGAGAGCGAGGGAGAGGAGGGGAGAGCCGGGGGAGAGTGAGAGAGAGCGGGGGGGATCGGGACGGCATGTGGGAGTCTTCCACGCGGCCAGGAGCGCATCGGCAAGCAGGAGGTGGCCGCGTGGCCGTGCGCGCGCGAGCACGCAGCAGCTTCGGGGCGAGGGGAGGAAGACGACGGAGAGCTGCAGTGGTGGGCTGGGCCGCTGCTGGCTGGGCCGGCCAGCTGGCTGGGCCGCACAGTGGAGGAGCCCAGGTAAGTTTTCCTCTCTTTTTATTTCTGTTTCTGTTTTATTTAATATATCTGCAACTTTGTTGAATTAAATAAAATACCTAGGCAAGTTCAAAAATCACCAAACTATTCCTGGCCCATAGTTGGATTATTTCCAACATGAAACATTTTAGTTTGGAGATATTTGAGCATTTAAATATTTTATATTATTTTAAATGCCCAAATTCAAATATTTATGAATTAATTCAAAAACCCTAAGATGGCCTAGGAAAATGTGCACCACTTTTGGCAGAGGTTCTGAACCAAGACAAAAATGATGGGCATTTTAGAAGGGCATTTCAGGTTCATTGAAAATTATTTTAGTAAACCCTAGTTGGTTTCAGAGGGGACTGGGGGTTCTGTCATCCCCATTTCAAGTTTCTGATGAAAGGGTAAACATGATGCAACACTCTAATGCATGACTAGCTAGGTTGTGACAACTCACCCCCACTCAAAAGAATCTCGTCCCGAGATTTGGGTTCCTCCGGGAAGAAGGCGGGGTACTCGAGTCGAAGACGATCCTCCCTTTCCCAAGTTGCTTCATCCTCAGAATGGTGCGACCATTGAACCTTGAGAAACTTGATATTATGACGTCGGGTGGTACGTTCGGCCTGATCGAGGATACGAACGGGGTACTCTCGATATGTAAGATTATCTTGGAGATCAAGCGTTTCGTGGTCCACTTCACGGATAGGATCCGAGAAGCAACGCCTGAGTTGAGAAACGTGGAAGACATCGTGAACTCTGGAGAGGTGCGGAGGTAGTTCCAACTGGTAGGCAACTTCTCCTCGTTTGGCAAGAATGCGAAAAGGTCCAATGTAACGAGGAGCCAATTTGCCTTTGATACCGAAACGATGGGTTCCCTTCAAAGGGGTGACCCGAAGATAAGCCTTCTCGTCAACCTCGAAAGTCATAGCCTTATGTTTTCGGTCATATTGACTCTTTTGACGGGATTGGGCTGTTTTCAACTTTTCACGAACGATACGAACTTGTTCTTCTGCTTCCTGAATCATGTCCGGGCCAAAGAATTGTCTTTCCCCGGTCTCTGACCAGTTAAGGGGTGTTCGACATCGTCGTCCATAGAGAACTTCAAAAGGGGCTTTACCCAAGCTAGATTGATAGCTGTTGTTGTAAGCGAATTCGGCAAACGGAAGGCACTTCTCCCAGTCCATTCCGAATGAGATAACAGAGGCTCGAAGCATGTCTTCTAGAATTTGGTTGACGCGTTCCACTTGACCACTCGACTGAGGGTGGAAAGCGGTGCTAAAGGAAAGACGGGTTCCCATAGCATTTTGGAAACTTTCCCAAAATCGAGAGGTGAAAAGACTTCCTCGATCCGAGTTAATTTCCAAAGGAACACCATGGAGAGACACTATTCAAGAGATGTACAAATCTGCCAGCTGACTAGCGGTTATACTCCCTAGAACTAGCCGAGCTTAAGAAACAACTCGATGAGTCCTTGAAAAAGGGTTTCATCCGACCTAGCTCATCTCCGTGGGCTTGCCCCGTCCTATTCGTCAAGAAGAAGGATGGTACGGACCGGATGGTTGTAGATTACCGACCTGTTAATTTGGTCACAATCAAGAACAAATATCCGCTTCCCAGGATCAACGACCTGTATGATCAGCTCGCTGGATCCTCAGTCTTCTCTAAGATGGATTTGAGGTTGGGCTACCATCAAATCAAAATCAGAAACGGGGACATTCCTAAAACGGCCTTTGTTACTCGTTACGGCCAATACGAGTACACCGTCATGTCCTTCGGATTAACCAACGCTCCAGCCACCTTTTCTCGGTTAATGAACTCAATCTTCATGGAGTATTTGGATAAATTCGTCGTGGTTTACCTCGATGATATACTCATCTACTCCAAGAACGAGGAAGAACATGCCGAACATCTAAGGCTAGTGTTGCAGAAACTTCGAGAGCATCGCCTTTATGCCAAATTTTCTAAATGTGAATTCTGGTTGTCAGAAGTGACCTATCTGGGTCATGTAATATCTGGTAAAGGTATTGCTGTTAACCCTGAGCGAGTTCAAGCCGTCCTTAATTGGACTCCACCTGAATCGGTCAAGCAAGTTCGGAGTTTTCTAGGCTTAGCGAGCTATTGCCGTCGCTTTGTCGAAAACTTCTCCAAAGTTGCTAAACCTCTAACCGAACTCCTCAAGAAAGATAAGAAGTTCGAATGGACTCCACAATGTGAGCACAGCTTTCAGGAACTGAAAAGACGCCTGACTTCTACATATAACTAAAGAGGTATACCAAAGTAGCCCATTTCCTACCTGTTCGAGAGAGTATAACCGCTAGTCAGCTGGCAGATTTGTACATCTCTCGAATAGTGTCTCTCCATGGTGTTCCTTTGGAAATTAACTCGGATCGAGGAAGTCTTTTCACCTCTCGATTTTGGGAAAGTTTCCAAAATGCTATGGGAACCCGTCTTTCCTTTAGCACCGCTTTCCACCCTCAGTCGAGTGGTCAAGTGGAACGCGTCAACCAAATTCTAGAAGACATGCTTCGAGCCTCTGTTATCTCATTCGGAATGGACTGGGAGAAGTGCCTTCCGTTTGCCGAATTCGCTTACAACAACAGCTATCAATCTAGCTTGGGTAAAGCCCCTTTTGAAGTTCTCTATGGACGACGATGTCGAACACCCCTTAACTGGTCAGAGACCGGGGAAAGACAATTCTTTGGCCCGGACATGATTCAGGAAGCAGAAGAACAAGTTCGTATCGTTCGTGAAAAGTTGAAAACAGCCCAATCCCGTCAAAAGAGTCAATATGACCGAAAACATAAGGCTATGACTTTCAAGGTTGACGAGAAGGCTTATCTTCGGGTCACCCCTTTGAAGGGAACCCATCGTTTCGGTATCAAAGGCAAATTGGCTCCTCGTTACATTGGACCTTTTCGCATTCTTGCCAAACGAGGAGAAGTTGCCTACCAGTTGGAACTACCTCCGCACCTCTCCAGAGTTCACGATGTCTTCCACGTTTCTCAACTCAGGCGTTGCTTCTCGGATCCTATCCGTGAAGTGGACCACGAAACGCTTGATCTCCAAGATAATCTTACATATCGAGAGTACCCCGTTCGTATCCTCGATCAGGCTGAACGTACCACCCGACGTCATAATATCAAGTTTCTCAAGGTTCAATGGTCGCACCATTCTGAGGATGAAGCAACTTGGGAAAGGGAGGATCGTCTTCGACTCGAGTACCCCGCCTTCTTCCCGGAGGAACCCAAATCTCGGGACGAGATTCTTTTGAGTGGGGGTGAGTTGTCACAACCTAGCTAGTCATGCATTAGAGTGTTGCATCATGTTTACCCTTTCATCAGAAACTTGAAATGGGGATGACAGAACCCCCAGTCCCCTCTGAAACCAACTAGGGTTTACTAAAATAATTTTCAATGAACCTGAAATGCCCTTCTAAAATGCCCATCATTTTTGTCTTGGTTCAGAACCTCTGCCAAAAGTGGTGCACATTTTCCTAGGCCATCTTAGGGTTTTTGAATTAATTCATAAATATTTGAATTTGGGCATTTAAAATAATATAAAATATTTAAATGCTCAAATATCTCCAAACTAAAATGTTTCATGTTGGAAATAATCCAACTATGGGCCAGGAATAGTTTGGTGATTTTTGAACTTGCCTAGGTATTTTATTTAATTCAACAAAGTTGCAGATATATTAAATAAAACAGAAACAGAAATAAAAAGAGAGGAAAACTTACCTGGGCTCCTCCACTGTGCGGCCCAGCTAGCTGGCCGGCCCAGCCAGCAGCGTCCCAGCCCACCACTGCAGCTCTCCGTCGTCTTCCTCCCCTCGCCCCGAAGCTGATGCGTGCTCGCGCGCGCACGGCCGCGCGGCCACCTCCTGCTTGCCGACGCGCTCCTGGCCGCGTGGACGACTCCCGCAGGCCGTCCCGATCCCCCCCTGCTCTCTCTCACTCTCCCCCGGCTCTCCCCTCCTCTCCCTCGCTCTCTCTCTCACACGGCCGAACACCACCGTCGCCGCCGTTCGCCATAGCAGCCATCTCCGACCACCCCTCGCTCCCCCGACTAGCTCAGGAGCTCCGCCTCGACTCCCTCTTCCTCCCCACCGCTCCACAGCTCCCCGGAAGCCCTGCATCACCGCCACGTCGCCGTTCCCCTCTTCGGGCTCCGACCACCGTCGCCGTCGAATTCGCCGTCTCCAGCGCGTCCCCGAGCCCGCTTCGACGCCCACTGCAACCGCGGTGAGCTACGCCACTGTTTCCCCCTCTCCTTCCCCTCATTCCCTCACCGTAGCCACCTCCCCACCACGGCCGAACCTCCGCCGTCGCCGAGCTCGCCGTCGACGCAGCTCCGGTGACCATTTGGTCACCCCGGCGAGTCCAACGAGTTCGCAAGACCACGTAGAGCATCCCTAGCGCCTCGCTTTGCTCGACTTCGAGCTCCAGCACCGTTCCCGTGCACGACCGAACCCCGGCGGCCGCAGCCGAGCTCGCCGCCGTCGACTCCGGCCACCTCGACCCCAACGGGCTCCGCCAAGAGCTGCGGGTTGGCCTCAGCTCCACTCTGGTGATCTCCGCGGTCCGTTTGGTGGCCGAAATGACCAAAACCACTTCCGCCGCCACGTCGAGCTCGCCGGCGACTAAACGCCGGCAGCCGACATTAACTTTGACCACGGGTGGGCCCTGGTTGACTCCCCTGAGTCAATGACAGGTGGGGCCCAGCCCTGTTAATTAAACAGGATTAGTTTTAATTAAGTTTTAATTAAAATAATCACCCTGACATGCGGGACCCACTGTCAGGTTTGACCTGGACCAGTTCCGTTGACCTGCTGACGTCACACTGACGTCAGGCTGACGCAGTAATTGATTTTCTGGATTTAATTTAAATCAGGAAATTCCAGAATATTATTTAAACTTCAAAAATTCATAACTTTTATTCTGTAACTCCAAATTGGACAAATTATATATGAAAAATGATCAGAAAAATCCAATCTATCCATCTGTACTATTTTCATGCATGATCAAACAAGTTAAATTGATGTTTTAAGCAGAACAAGGAAAAGCACTTTAAAAGGCCATATTTGAATTTGAAATTTGAATCTTTGATTCAAATTTGTTCAAACCCTTCTGGTTTTAGTTGCATTAGCCCAATACACTCATATTGCCATGTTTCATGCATGCATCATATTGTTGCACATTGTTTGGTGATGTTTGTGTATCGGTGCTCTCTGCGACAGGTTCTGTCCCCGAGGAGTACCGTGATTACCTTAACGAAGAACCGTATCAGTGCATCGAACCATCAGGCAAGCAACCAACCATTTGATCATATCGATACAATCCCATGTTCTCGCTCCTGCTCTCTTTTACTGCATTAAGACAACGCGATTCAAACTGCTGTGTGCTACGGTAGTTGAACCCATTTCCTCTGCATGACCTGTCATTGCCACAGTAACTAGATGAAACCCACTAGCATGTGTAGGAGTTGCTTGAGCCATATGTATGTGTTGTTCCTACCTTGCTATGCCTGCTATGCTTAGAGTCGTGTCAGGTCTGGTTCATCTGGGTGATGGGCTGGAGTGAAATGATTATGTCGGTAATGAGAGTGGTGTGGTGAACACGATTTGGTAAAGGTATCGATGAAAGGCCATGTAGGAGTACATGGTGGGTTGTTTCATTGAAGCCGACCTTAAGCACTGAGATCTGTATGCGTGATTTAAGATACAGCTACTACCATGCATTGGGCCCTGAAATATGACCCCGCTCGACTTCTTATTCACCCTAGCTCTCTGTCCAGGAGTTGCAAGTAGTTTCTGGTGTTTGTAGCCTACTGGAGGCCGTGGACAGCGCTGACCGTAGGGGTGGGCTGTGATGCGGTAGGTGCGTGGCACGGTGTACCGAATACCCGTTAGGTATCTCGGGAACCCTGTTCACATCGTTCGGGGCCGTATGGGAAACCTCGGCCGGACTCCCTGCGGATGGAACCTGAATAGGCGATAAACCTGGACTAGAGGCTTAAGTGTTTAGGTAGGTCGTGGTCTACACCCACGTCGGCTTTCGCTTGAAGTCTGCCGAGCACATGTCGTGTGCAGACGCTAAGTGGTGGAAACATGTATGAAGAAGTACACCCCTGCAGGGTTAACATGATCTATTCGAATAGCCGCGTCCGCGGTAAAGGACTACTTGGTTGCCTATACAGTTCATAGACAAGTAAATGGAAACTACTAAAAGCCTCAAGATAAGTGTGAGTGCCGAGGATGGCTCTTCCGTAGGAAGACGGAGGTGGATCCTCGGTAGTGTATTGAAGTGGTGAGTAGTGGACTCGTGTGCGCAAAACCATTTCAAGTTGGAGTATCGTAGGATAGCCTAGCCAAGAGTCAAAGCTGGCTTGCTGCAATAACTCCACCAACCCTTCTTGATACTATGCATGTATGTAGGATCTGATGTAAGTCTTGCTGAGTACCTTTGTACTCATGTTGCTATAATCTACATTTTTTACAGAAGACGCCGCAACCCCTTCTGATGGGTTCTATGTAGACGTTGACATCAACGAGTAGGCTAAAGACCCAGGTGGTGACCCTGAGCTTGTGAAGGACCACGTAGTATAGCTAGGCTTTCCAAGCCTCTTTTATTTTACTAGTTGTCTGTACTCAGACTAGTTACTTCCGCTGCTGGTTTGTATGACTGTATGACTTGTATGTGGGGTCGTGAGACCCGTACCTTTGTGTATGTTATGTATGGCTCACTGAGCCTTAAATAAAGTACTTGTGTCATAGAGTCATGTTGTGATGCTTCGTTGTATTTGCACATATCGAGCATATTGTGTGTATGATTGAAATGCTTGGTATGTGTGGTATCTGACTATCTAGTTGTTTATCTTTAGTAGCCTCTCTTACCGGGAAATGTCTCCTAGTGTTACCGCTGAGCCATGGTAGCTTGCTACTGCTCTGGAACACTTAGGCTGGCCGGCATGTGTCCTTCTTCGTTCCTGTGTCTGTCCCTTCGGGGAAATGTCCTGTTACCAACGCTGTCAGGACCCCGACTCGATGTCACATCGATCTAGCTGGTAACACCTCATATCACTTTGCGGCCTCACGCACGGTATCCCCACGGGTGTCGTCTTACCTTTTCCCGGGACCGTTTGCGCCTTTTGGCTCACGTATATGATAGTGTCGCTAGCATCCATATGATAAAGAGCCCGGGCTGACATGACTAGTCGCAAACCCAAAGTGGCACAGACTTACAGGGACAGGCATCCATGACCCAGCTTCGAACGTGTCGGTCATCAGCAAGTGGGTCCGGGCTGTAGCACTGGGCTAGCAGGACTCCGGTAAACTGGGCTGTAGCGGGCTAACAGGACTCCGGTACTCAAAGCGTGACATTTCCCCGAAGGGATAGACACAGGAACGAAGAAGGACACATGCCGGCCAGCCTAAGTGTTCCAGAGCAGTAGCAAGCTACCATGGCTCAGCGGTAACACTAGGAGACATTTCCCGGTAAGAGAGGCTACTAAAGATAAACAACTAGATAGTCAGATCCCACACATACCAAGAATTTCAATCATACACACAATATGCTCGATATGTGCAAATACAACGAAGCATCACAACATGACTCTATGACACAAGTACTTTATTTAAGGCTCAGTGAGCCATACATAACATACACAAAGGTACGGCTCTCACGACCCCACATACAAGTCATACAGTCATACAAACCAGCAGCGGAAGTAACTTGTCTGAGTACAGACAACTAGTAAAATAAAAGAGGCTTGGAAAGCCTAGCTATACTACGTGGTCCTTCACAAGCTCAGGGTCACCACCTGGGTCTTTAGCCTACTCGTTGATGTCAACGTCTACATAGAACCCATCAGAAGGGGTTGCAGCGTCTTCTGTAAAAAATGTAGATTATAGCAACATGAGTACAAAGGTACTCAGCAAGACTTACATCAGATCCTACATACATGCATAGTATCAAGAAGGGTTGGTGGAGTTATTGCAGCAAGCCAGCTTTGACTCTTGGCTAGGCTATCCTACGATACTCCAACTTGAAATGGTTTTGCGCACACGAGTCCACTACTCACCACTTCAATACACTACCGAGGATCCACCTCCGTCTTCCTACGGAAGAGCCATCCTCGGCACTCACACTTATCTTGAGGCTTTTAGTAGTTTCCATTTACTTGTCTATGAACTGTATAGGCAACCAAGTAGTCCTTTACCGCGGACGCGGCTATTCGAATAGATCATGTTAACCCTGCAGGGGTGTACTTCTTCATACATGTTTCCACCACTTAGCGTCTGCACACGACATGTGCTCGGCAGACTTGAAGCGAAAGCCGACGTGGGTGTAGACCACGACCTACCTAAACACTTAAGCCTCTAGTCCAGGTTTATCGCCTATTCAGGTTCCATCCGCAGGGAGTCCGGCCGAGGTTTCCCATACGGCCCCGAACGATGTGAACAGGGTTCTCGAGATACCTAACGGGTATTCGGTACACCGTGCCACGTACCTACCGCATCACAGCCCACCCCTACGGTCAGCGCTGTCCACGGCCTCCAGTAGGCTACAAACACCAGAAACTACTTGCAACTCCTGGACAGAGAGCTAGGGTGAATAAGAAGTCGAGCGGGGTCATATTTCAGGGCCCAATGCATGGTAGTAGCTGTATCTTAAATCACGCATACAGATCTCAGTGCTTAAGGTCGGCTTCAATGAAACAACCCACCATGTACTCCTACATGGCCTTTCATCGATACCTTTACCAAATCGTGTTCACCACACCACTCTCATTACCGACATAATCATTTCACTCCAGCCCATCACCCAGATGAACCAGACCTGACACGACTCTAAGCATAGCAGGCATAGCAAGGTAGGAACAACACATACATATGGCTCAAGCAACTCCTACACATGCTAGTGGGTTTCATCTAGTTACTGTGGCAATGACAGGTCATGCAGAGGAAATGGGTTCAACTACCGTAGCACACAGCAGTTTGAATCGCGTTGTCTTAATGCAGTAAAAGAGAGCAGGAGCGAGAACATGGGATTGTATCGATATGATCAAATGGTTGGTTGCTTGCCTGATGGTTCGATGCACTGATACGGTTCTTCGTTAAGGTAATCACGGTACTCCTCGGGGACAGAACCTATCGCAGAGAGCACCGATACACAAACATCACCAAACAATGTGCAACAATATGATGCATGCATGAAACATGGCAATATGAGTGTATTGGGCTAATGCAACTAAAACCAGAAGGGTTTGAACAAATTTGAATCAAAGATTCAAATTTCAAATTCAAATATGGCCTTTTAAAGTGATTTTCCTTGTTCTGCTTAAAACATCAATTTAACTTGTTTGATCATGCATGAAAATAGTACAGATGGATAGATTGGATTTTTCTGATCATTTTTCATATATAATTTGTCCAATTTGGAGTTACAGAATAAAAGTTATGAATTTTTGAAGTTTAAATAATATTCTGGAATTTCCTGATTTAAATTAAATCCAGAAAATCAATTACTGCGTCAGCCTGACGTCAGTGTGACGTCAGCAGGTCAACGGAACTGGTCCAGGTCAAACCTGACAGTGGGTCCCGCATGTCAGGGTGATTATTTTAATTAAAACTTAATTAAAACTAATCCTGTTTAATTAACAGGGCTGGGCCCCACCTGTCATTGACTCAGGGGAGTCAACCAGGGCCCACCCGTGGTCAAAGTTAATGTCGGCTGCCGGCGTTAGCGTAGCTCACCGCGGTTGCAGTGGGCGTCGAAGCGGGCTCGGGGACGCGCTGGAGACGGCGAATTCAACGGCGACGGTGGTCGGAGCCCGAAGAGGGGAACGGCGACGTGGCGGCGATGCAGGGCTTCCGGGGAGCTGTGGAGCGGTGGGGAGGAAGAGGGAGTCGAGGCGGAGCTCCTGAGCTAGTCGGGGGAGCGAGGGGTGGTCGGAGATGGCTGCTATGGCGAACGGCGGCGACGGTGGTGTTCGGCCGTGTGAGAGAGAGAGCGAGGGAGAGGAGGGGAGAGCCGGGGGAGAGTGAGAGAGAGCAGGGGGGGATCGGGACGGCCTGCGGGAGTCGTCCACGCGGCCAGGAGCGCGTCGGCAAGCAGGAGGTGGCCGCGCGGCCGTGCGCGCGCGAGCACGCAGCAGCTTCGGGGCGAGGGGAGGAAGACGACGGAGAGCTGCAGTGGTGGGCTGGGCCGCTGCTGGCTGGGCCGGCCAGCTGGCTGGGCCGCACAGTGGAGGAGCCCAGGTAAGTTTTCCTCTCTTTTTATTTCTGTTTCTGTTTTATTTAATATATCTGCAACTTTGTTGAATTAAATAAAATACCTAGGCAAGTTCAAAAATCACCAAACTATTCCTGGCCCATAGTTGGATTATTTCCAACATGAAACATTTTAGTTTGGAGATATTTGAGCATTTAAATATTTTATATTATTTTAAATGCCCAAATTCAAATATTTATGAATTAATTCAAAAACCCTAAGATGGCCTAGGAAAATGTGCACCACTTTTGGCAGAGGTTCTGAACCAAGACAAAAATGATGGGCATTTTAGAAGGCATTTCAGGTTCATTGAAAATTATTTTAGTAAACCCTAGTTGGTTTCAGAGGGGACTGGGGGTTCTGTCATCCCCATTTCAAGTTTCTGATGAAAGGGTAAACATGATGCAACACTCTAATGCATGACTAGCTAGGTTGTGACAACTCACATACCAACGCTGTCAGGACCCCGACTCGATGTCACATCGATCTAGCTGGTAACACCTCATATCACTTTGCGGCCTCACGCACGGTATCCCCACGGGTGTCGTCTTATAAGGTCTTCTAGCAATCGGAACGGTTCCTGGAATGAGGTCTATTACAAACTCAACATCCCTGTCAGGTGGAACACCTGGCAATTCCTCTGGAAAGACATCCGGGAAGTCACGGACTACCGGAACGTCCTCAAGGTCTGGCAAAGGGCTGGCGTTAAGAGAATATAATTGTTGCTTGGCTATTCGGGTCAAGACATTGACTATCTTCCCCGAAGGATGGGTGAGTTGAACAGCCCTAGAGAAGCAATCAATTTTGGCTTGATGAGCTGACATCCAGTCCATACCCAAAATGATATTAATATCTGAAGATTTAAGGGCTATCAAAGACGCGAGGAAAACAAGTCTGTCGACTTGGATTTCATTTCCATGGCTTACTCTAGAAGTTTGCCATTTGGATCCCGGAGTTTGAATTACCATAGAGGTTGGCATATCACCGAATGCGACGTTATGCAAGCGAGCATAGTTTTCAGATATAAAAGAATGAGAGGCTCCTGTATCGAAAAGGACAGATGCCGGGTGGCAGTTAACAAGAAGCGTACCGAGAACGACGTTGGGATCCTCTTGAGCTTCTTCGGCAGAGATACAGTTGACATGGCCACGTGAAGCGGTGACCGGCTTGGCGTGGAATACTTTTCCTGTCAGCTTGCCACGGCCAACAGCTTTAGCAGATTGATTGGGGTTGGTCTGGGGACACTCACGCATATAGTGACCAGATTCCCCACACTTGAAACAAGTCACGGAACTGGTACGTGGAGGAGCATTGTTAGTTGGACCCCCATAGGGCTTGGCTGGAGCAGACTGTTGAACGGGGCGAGGCGCCTGGAAGGATGGCCTCGGTGTAAACCTGGGTGGCAGGGCGGTGTTGGGTACCCACACGCGGCGCTTCTGAGGACCAGCACCGGATGAGGAACCCATGTCACGGCCATGCTTGCGTGTTGCGTCATAGTCAGTCTGACCAGTTTCAGCACTGATGGCTTTGTTGACAAGTTTCGAAAAAGATGTGCACTCATGCAGACGGAGGTCGCGGCAAAGCTCAGGACTAAGGCCCTTACGGAACCTTGCTTGCTTCTTGGCATCGGTAGACACTTCCTCAGTTGCATATCGTGCGAGATTACCAAACTCCCTGCTGTAAGCATCCACAGAAAGTCGGCCTTGGGTGAAACTGCAAAATTCTTCACGTTTACGGTCCATGAGACCCTCCGGAATGTGATGTTCACGGAAAGCCTCGCTGAACTCAGCCCAAGTAGTGACATGGCCCGCTGGGCGCATAGCTCCATAATTCTCC
Organism: Triticum aestivum; assembly: GCF_018294505.1. Classification (NCBI taxonomy): domain Eukaryota; kingdom Viridiplantae; phylum Streptophyta; class Magnoliopsida; order Poales; family Poaceae; genus Triticum; species Triticum aestivum. The sequence continues at coordinate 641,107,506 of NC_057807.1, forward strand.
CACCATAGACTGGCGGGGCCTTCAAGATGATATGCAGCAAAGGTGACCTTGTCAGCCTCCGCTACCAGCGCGGAACGCAGCTTGTGAGAGATACTGCGAAGCCAGTCATCAGCGTCGAGAGGCTCGACGGAGTGGTGGAATGTGGGTGGATGCAATTTGATAAAATCACTGAGTGACACCACGTTAGCCCTCTGATGGTGTGCTGTATTCTGTTCAATACGCTCCAACAAACGGTTGGTCTCCCGCTTGTTTCTCTCAGCTTCCATCATCACCTAGTGAAGGAGGATGAGGCAGGTTTACATCCCTGGCTTCACTGCCTTCGTCCTGCTCTTGAGAAGCAGGGTTAGCGCGCGTGTTGACCATCCTAGGTAAACAAGACAATGATTTAGTCAGGATGGTAAAATTCCGACATAGGATTCATAATGTAAGAAATAACTCGGAATGCAAGATGATCATCCGTATGACATGGTAGATACAGAAACTGCTTCTTTTATTCCATCGTCATACACACCATACAGGGTTTAGTACAAGACCAAACAAAGTACTATTACGGTGAAAAGAGGATTACATCTCATCGGAGGCATTCCAAGCTCCTATACATTATTTTTCTACACCTCCGGAAGGAGTACAAACTAGGTCATATCCCACGAGTCACGCGGGACGATAGACGACACAGCTAGTGCGAACTAGTGATACTACCACTAACTCAGACCGATCCGTAGTAGTCCTCGTAGAAGTCACCTCCATAGCCTGGGAGCTCAACATGATCATCTGGAAACAGACGGTCTCGCGGAGCTTGTGGACCATAGGGGCTAGGATGAGGCCTTGGACCAACAAACGGTGGCCTGCGGGGACCGCGAGGTGGGGTGATGCCTCCTACATCACGCCAAACCATCACGTCTGGCAGAGCAGATCTCACAGGATAGAGATCGCGCATATCTGAGAATCCAGCTTGCACCGCCGGTGCGAACCGAGTCAAAGTGGCCCAGTGGTCAGCACGGGTGTTGAAGAGCTCTAGCCTTAAGGCCCGATTTTCACGGTCCTTATCCTCGAGCATCTCAGCAGTGGTGCGAGTCCTTGAATCCTCCTGAGTGGGGTCAGCATAGATAGCCTGGAGATACCCTTGTGCTCCCGGAAGTGATCCTGGCATATACCGGAAATCAGAGTCCCGAAATAACCCAGATCTGACTCGCATAATGGTCATCATAGAGTAGGCGGCGTCCTGCACAACCATCTCAATAGTAACCCCGAGTCCATAGGAGCAGTGAAGAGGCTCGGTGGATCCAGGATAAGATGGAAATATCCTGACAGTGCAGAGATACTGGCTTTGATTAAAGTCTCGGAATTGCTCTTCGACCGTGTACTCAGGATACCAGCGGTATCCAGCCTCAGTCATTACCCTGACCAACTTGGCAGTATGGCCGGGTACATCTAGGCATCGAGTCAGGCGAACCACTTGATTGAGGTCGCGAGTGGCCATCTGAAAGCACAATCATAATGCAAGGGCATTAGAATTTCTAGCAAAATTTCGGCAGCATAACAGCTGTAAATGCTCAAGAAGGATTTTGAGACATTTGACAAAGGATTTCATACACACTCAACATCATCATATCAAAGTTCTGGATCCATTCTAACAACATAATGTGGTAGTAGAACTGAACTAGGCTTGTATCCATCAAACTTATAAGGTACTACTGATTAGTAACTCGTGATCCTGATAGAGAGAACAGATCCTAATTCCTTAACCCCCGGTGGAAGAATGGACTGACTCAGATCAGAAAGTCATAAGGTATAAGGAGTAAAAAGAGCCTTACGTTCCAACCCACAAACAATTCCCCTACATATAACTAAAGAATTTCTGGACTCAACATCGACCAGTTTGGCTTGGAGAACCTACAGGCAGTCCGGCTCTGATGCCAACGCTGTCAGGACCCCGACTCGATGTCACATCAATCTAGCTGGTAACACCTCATATCACTTTGCGGCCTCACGCACGGTATCCCCACGGGTGTCGTCTTACCTTTTCCCGGGACCGTTTGCGCCTTTTGGCTCACGTATATGATAGTGTCGCTAGCATCCATATGATAAAGAGCCCAGGCTGACATGACTAGTCGCAAACCCAAAGTGGCACAGACTTACAGGGACAGGCATCCATGACCCAGCTTCGAACGTGTCGGTCATCAGCAAGTGGGTCCGGGCTGTAGCACTGGGCTAGCAGGACTCCGGTAAACCGGGCTGTAGCGGGCTAACAGGACTCCGGTACTCAAAGCGTGACATTTCCCCGAAGGGACAGACACAGGAACGAAGAAGGACACATGCCGGCCAGCCTAAGTGTTCCAGAGCAGTAGCAAGCTACCATGGCTCAGCGGTAACACTAGGAGACATTTCCCGGTAAGAGAGGCTACTAAAGATAAACAACTAGATAGTCAGATCCCACACATACCAAGCATTTCAATCATACACACAATATGCTCGATATGTGCAAATACAACGAAGCATCACAACATGACTCTATGACACAAGTACTTTATTTAAGGCTCAGTGAGCCATACATAACATACACAAAGGTACGGGTCTCACGACCCCACATACAAGTCATACAGTCATACAAACCAGCAGCGGAAGTAACTTGTCTGAGTACAGACAACTAGTAAAATAAAAGAGGCTTGGAAAGCCTAGCTATACTACGTGGTCCTTCACAAGCTCAGGGTCACCACCTGGGTCTTTAGCCTACTCGTTGATGTCAACGTCTACATAGAACCCATCAGAAGGGGTTGCAGCGTCTTCTGTAAAAAATGTAGATTATAGCAACATGAGTACAAAGGTACTCAGCAAGACTTACATCAGATCCTACATACATGCATAGTATCAAGAAGGGTTGGTGGAGTTATTGCAGCAAGCCAGCTTTGACTCTTGGCTAGGCTATCCTACGATACTCCAACTTGAAATGGTTTTGCGCACACGAGTCCACTACTCACCACTTCAATACACTACCGAGGATCCACCTCCGTCTTCCTACGGAAGAGCCATCCTCGGCACTCACACTTATCTTGAGGCTTTTAGTAGTTTCCATTTACTTGTCTATGAACTGTATAGGCAACCAAGTAGTCCTTTACCGCGGACGCGGCTATTCGAATAGATCATGTTAACCCTGCAGGGGTGTACTTCTTCATACATGTTTCCACCACTTAGCGTCTGCACACGACATGTGCTCGGCAGACTTCAAGCGAAAGCCGACGTGGGTGTAGACCACGACCTACCTAAACACTTAAGCCTCTAGTCCAGGTTTATCGCCTATTCAGGTTCCATCCGCAGGGAGTCCGGCCGAGGTTTCCCATACGGCCCCGAACGATGTGAACAGGGTTCCCGAGATACCTAACGAGTATTCGGTACACCGTGCCACGTACCTACCGCATCACAGCCCACCCCTACGGTCAGCGCTGTCCACGGCCTCCAGTAGGCTACAAACACCAGAAACTACTTGCAACTCCTGGACAGAGAGCTAGGGTGAATAAGAAGTCGAGCGGGGTCATATTTCAGGGCCCAATGCATGGTAGTAGCTGTATCTTAAATCACGCATACAGATCTCAGTGCTTAAGGTCGGCTTCAATGAAACAACCCACCATGTACTCCTACATGGCCTTTCATCGATACCTTTACCAAATCGTGTTCACCACACCACTCTCATTACCGACATAATCATTTCACTCCAGCCCATCACCCAGATGAACCAGACCTGACACGACTCTAAGCATAGCAGGCATAGCAAGGTAGGAACAACACATACATATGGCTCAAGCAACTCCTACACATGCTAGTGGGTTTCATCTAGTTACTGTGGCAATGACAGGTCATGCAGAGGAAATGGGTTCAACTACCGTAGCACACAGCAGTTTGAATCGCGTTGTCTTAATGCAGTAAAAGAGAGCAGGAGCGAGAACATGGGATTGTATCGATATGATCAAATGGTTGGTTGCTTGCCTGATGGTTCGATGCACTGATACGGTTCTTCGTTAGGTAATCACGGTACTCCTCGGGGACAGAACCTGTCGCAGAGAGCACCGATACACAAACATCACCAAACAATGTGCAACAATATGATGCATGCATGAAACATGGCAATATGAGTGTATTGGGCTAATGCAACTAAAACCAGAAGGGTTTGAACAAATTTGAATCAAAGATTCAAATTTCAAATTCAAATATGGCCTTTTAAAGTGCTTTTCCTTGTTCTGCTTAAAACATCAATTTAACTTGTTTGATCATGCATGAAAATAGTACAGATGGATAGATTGGATTTTTCTGATCATTTTTCATATATAATTTGTCCAATTTGGAGTTACAGAATAAAAGTTATGAATTTTTGAAGTTTAAATAATATTCTGGAATTTCCTGATTTAAATTAAATCCAGAAAATCAATTACTGCGTCAGCCTGACGTCAGTGTGACGTCAGCAGGTCAACGGAACTGGTCCAGGTCAAACCTGACAGTGGGTCCCGCATGTCAGGGTGATTATTTTAATTAAAACTTAATTAAAACTAATCCTGTTTAATTAACAGGGCTGGGCCCCACCTGTCATTGACTCAGGGGAGTCAACCAGGGCCCACCCGTGGTCAAAGTTAATGTCGGCTGCCGGCGTTTAGTCGCCGGCGAGCCCGACGCAGCGGCGGAAGTGGTTTTGGTCATTTCGGCCACCAAACGGACCGCGGAGATCACCGGAGTGGAGCTGAGGCCAACCCGCAGCTCTTGGCGGAGCCCGTTGGGGTCGGGGTGGCCGGAGTCGACGGCGGCGAGCTCGGCTGCGGCCGCCGGGGTTCGGTCGTGCACGGGAACGGTGCTGGAGCTCGAAGTCGAGCAAAGCGAGGCGCTAGGGATGCTCTACGGGGTCTTGCGAACTCGTTGGACTCGCCGGGGTGACCAAATGGTCACCGGAGCTGCGTCGACGGCGAGCTCGGCGACGGCGGAGGTTCGGCCGTGGTGGTGAGGTGGCTACGGTGAGGGAACGAGGGGAAGGAGAGGGGGAAACGGTGGCGTAGCTCACCGCGGTTGCAGTGGGCGTCGAAGCGGGCTCGGGGACGCGCTGGAGACGGCGAATTCGACGGCGACGGTGGTCGGAGCCCGAAGAGGGGAACGGCGACATGGCGGCGCTGCAGGGCTTCCGGGGAGCTGTGGAGCGGTGGGGAGGAAGAGGGAGTCGAGGCGGAGCTCCTGACCTAGTCGGGGGAGCGAGGGGTGGTCGGAGATGGCTGCTATGGCGAACGGCGGCGACGGTGGTGTTCGGCCGTGTGAGAGAGAGAGCGAGGGAGAGGAGGGGAGAGCCGGGGGAGAGTGAGAGAGAGCAGGGGGGGATCGGGACGGCCTGCGGGAGTCGTCCACGCGGCCAGGAGCGCGTCGGCAAGCAGGAGGTGGCCGCGCGGCCGTGCGCGCGCGAGCACGCAGCAGCTTCGGGGCGAGGGGAGGAAGACGACGGAGAGCTGCAGTGGTGGGCTGGGCCGCTGCTGGCTGGGCCGGCCAGCTGGCTGGGCCGCACAGTGGAGGAGCCCAGGTAAGTTTTCCTCTCTTTTTATTTCTGTTTCTGTTTTATTTAATATATCTGCAACTTTGTTGAATTAAATAAAATACCTAGGCAAGTTCAAAAATCACCAAACTATTCCTGGCCCATAGTTGGATTATTTCCAACATGAAACATTTTAGTTTGGAGATATTTGAGCATTTAAATATTTTATATTATTTTAAATGCCCAAATTCAAATATTTATGAATTAATTCAAAAACCCTAAGATGGCCTAGGAAAATGTGCACCACTTTTGGCAGAGGTTCTGAACCAAGACAAAAATGATGGGCATTTTAGTAAACCCTAGTTGGTTTCAGAGGGGACTGGGGGTTCTGTCATCCCCATTTCAAGTTTCTGATGAAAGGGTAAACATGATGCAACACTCTAATGCATGACTAGCTAGGTTGTGACAAAAAACTTCTTGGCGAGTCCACCCAGATAAGCCTCTAGATCATTCTTCTTTCTCTTCAACTCACTGGCCTTGTCATTGAGGGTGGTCTTGTCGCTTTTCAGTCGAGTGACCTCCTGGTTGGTAGCATCAAGAGCAGCTTTTAGATTGGTGTTTTCTTCTTCAAGCTTAGTCACTGAAGCCAGCTTCTCATCCGCTAGCTTGGTCTTCTCTAAAGCAGTTTTTTGCATCTCAGCCAAGTAAAGCTCTTGTTTCTTCAGGGCGTCCCTCACTTTGCCTACAAAGTTACAGTGAGATTAGATTCGGAAACAAGTGAGAGGCAAAGGCAGTCGTCAAAGGCCTCACCAAGCATACCTTTAGCTTCCTCCTTCGCTTTCGTCAAGTTCTCTTGGGCCAGTTTCAGATTGAGCTCGAGCTGAATGTGTTTGTTCTCCAACTCAGTATAACGAGCCGCAAGGTCACAGGATTTCTATGAAAAACCAATCGACAAACGTCAAAGACAATTCACTTCCGAGTGAGTAAGGGAAAATCATAGCGTTTCTAAGACTACGGCCGAATGCAGACATTCGACCATAGTCTCGGGGACTACACCCAGTGGGTGCACTCAGCGTGCCCCCACTAGTTTTATCAAGAGTCGACCAGTCGACCAACAAAAAAAAGAGAGGCAATGTTCTTTAGACTATAGTCGACTGCCAGCAGTCGACCACAGTCTCGGGGACTACACCCAGTGGGTGCACTCAGCGTGCCCCCACCGGTCTATGAATCTATTCGACCTTGTCGAGTAAAGAAAAACTCAAAGCATAAAGACTATGGTCGACTGCCAGCAGTCCACCATAGCCTTGGGGACTACACCCAGTGGGTGCACTCAACGTGCCCCCACTAACCGGGAATTTCACTCGACACACCAACTGGGTGCAGGACAAACTCTAAGAATTGCAGAAAGAAGAGTTTACGGATATCATATCCTAACAGAACAGGCAGTGACCGACTGACCTGAACATTACTCTGAAGAGCTGAACTGGCGTCATAGGCTGCCTGGCTAGCTTCTCGTATCGCCTTCACTTGCTCCATCATGACCCCCGCTTGGCGTATCGCTTCTCTGGCAGCACTGGCTTGGTCTTCTGGAATGGGGTAGGTGGAGAAAAGCGAGGGTTGAGCAGCACTCAACGACGAAGGGAGAGCACTCGTCAACGGCACCGCGAAGGTTACGGTGGGTCGAGTGACATTGTCTCCCTCCACGACCAACGTCTCGGGTGCTGGCACATCTCGAGTCGCCTTGCCAGCAGGCGTTTTCTTGCTCCTCCTTTGCCTCGGTGGTTCTTCGTCGTCGTCGTCAGGAAGGTCAATAACAATGTTAGATGAAGCTGCAGAAAGAATCAAAATTAGAGACAATAAGTCAGTCGACTGAAAACGACATCACAAGAATCATACCAGGTTGTGAGGTAGCATCATCCTCCATCTCATGGTCTTCAGCCTTGGTCGAAGTATCAGAAGTAGCAGCGCTGCAGTTCCAGAAATTAGTCGGTTGACCCATGAGTCGACCAAGAGCAAGTTCATGAAACAGGGAAAGCTCAAAACTACCATTACCTTGAGATAGTGGGGATCACCATCTTCATCTTCGGCAAGACCTTTGCGGGCTTCGACGGTACCACTCGAGATTGCTTCGGAGCCTTCTCAGTCGGCGCCGGAGAAGTGGTCCGAGGGCGCTTGGTCGACTGGGAAGCGGTTGCGACCCCCTTACCCCGCTCAGTCGCTGGATCATGGGCAAGCTTCGAGCATCTTTCCGAGCGAGGAGGTGCAACTTCCTCCTCCTCCTCCTCTTCTTCCTCCTCACCAGAGTCGTCACCCTCGTCGTCGTCGGCGGCATCCGAATCCCACTCCTCCGGGCTTTCGCCCCCGCTTCCTTCCTCCTCCTCAGTCGGCGTCTGCGCCCCATTGGGCATCAAGTACAATTCAGTGGTGGCCTGTCAGACAAGCAACAAAGCAAAATGAAGATCACTCGATCAATTCACGGTGAAGCAGAATGGATAAAACAAAATTACACTCGGAGATAAGCGGCCATACCTTGTCCGGCATATAGGTACAGTCGAGTGGCGGGATCCTCCTCGCTCCTCGAGGGTTGTCCTTGTTCCCTGTGATGGCGGTCACCCACCTCTCCAGCGTGGCGTCGTTGACTGCCTCTGGATGGACCCAAGTGGTGTCTTCGGTACCGCAGTACAACCACATCGGGTGGCCTCGGTACTGGAGCGGTTGGATGCGCCGCCTAAGGAAGACTTCCATAAGATCCATGCCCGTCACTCCATCCCGAACGAGTTGGACCATGCGCTCCACCAACATTTTTACCTCGGCTTTCTCCTCAGGAAGCACCTTCAGAGAAGACGGTTTGTCCACTCGGTCCATGGAGAACGGAGGGAGAACAGTCGACTGCCCCGGCGTCGACTGGTCTTGGAAGTAGAACCAAGTCGACTGCCACCCTCTGACCGACTCAAGAAGGGTCATGGCCGGGAAAGTGCTCTTATTCCTCAACTCAATCCCAAGACCCCCGCACATTTGAATAACGTTGGTCCTCTCATCACCCGGACTCGCCTTTTTTACTGTCTGCGACCGATAGGTGAATATGTGCTTGAAGAGACCCCAGTGCGGTCGACAACCCAGGAAATTCTCGCACATGGACACAAAGGCAGCAAGATAGGCGATGGAATTGGGATTGAAATGGTTGAGTTGCGCCCCAAAGAAATTCAGAAACCCACGGAAGAACACACTCGGCGGCAGAGAAAAACCACGATCTACGTGAGTGGCTAAGAGAACGCACTCACCCTCCTGCGGCTGCGGTTGACACTCGGACCCCGGGAGCCTCGCTGACCCATGGAGGATCAGTCCCTCATTGGCCAGGTCGTCGAGGTCCTTCTCAGTGATGGTCGAGCGGATCCAATCCCCTTGGACCCAACCTTTCAGCAAGCGGGACCTCGACGAAGATCCGCCCTGACTGGACGGTCTCCCCTTCGCTTGCCCCGTCGCCGTCGCCTTCTTCGCATGCTCTAGAGCCGCCGTCTTCTCCTTCACCATTATCGCCGGCGAAGCGCTCGAGAGGTGGATAAGGCGGAGGTAGGAGCAGGCGCCGTGGGCGGAGGCAGAGAGGGAAGAGAGGAGAATGGGGAGGCACTGTTCAAAAACTCTTCCCCGACGCTTTATATAAGGGCGCTTCCGAGTGGCTGACGAGTGGGTCCGAGCAGATCTGTCACATCCCAAAACAGTCGCACACATACGATACGTGGCGAAAAAGGCGGCGCAGAAATCAAGGCGTCCATGCCTTATCCCGCCTGATTGCCGTGGATCGCCCCGCTTCGCGCGCTTCCCAAATTTCAGATCCCGCAAAATCCGCTAACAGCAGATCAATCTGTCAGACGATATCCTTCCCGCGATCCGTCGCTCGGAAGTTCACCAGAGTTCAAAAGTTCACTCGACAAAAGATAGGAATGGATCAAGGCGACTGAAGTAAAAGTCGACGCCAACGCCGAAAGAAGAATTGCCGATCCAAGATACGACATAATCAAAGTACAGTAAATAAGTCGGAGAAAATCGTCAACTCCTTCCTCACTCGAACCTCGATCCATTCGGGGGCTAATGATGAGGTTATGTACCTAGGTTAGGGTCGTGGACCTATCTAGGATACTATACCCAAGGACATCATCACACGAAACTACCTTCCAGTCGACCAAGAGAAGCTCCACTCGACCAAGGGAGACTCCACTCGACCAGCTAGAAGACACTCGACCATGAAGACACACTCGACCATCAGAAGTTCAAGATCTATGTTGTATCCAAAAGGTCTATAATTAAGTAGTCTTAATGGTCATGATGACCCTTTATGTAGGGCGTTACCAGTAACGCCCGAACTTAATGTACTTTAACCCTCCTCTACGTGGGCTGGCTGGGGTCCTGGCGTCTTCTATATAAGCCACCCCACTCCACTGGTAGAAGGGTTCGCACCCCTGTAACTCATATACACAGAGAGTCGACCGCCTCCGGGCTCCGAGATGTAGGGCTGTTACTTCCTCCGAGAAGGGCCTGAACTCTCTAAACACCCGTGTGTACAACTACTCCATAGCTAGGACCTTGCCTTTCCATACTTACCCCCCATTCTACTGTCAGACTTAGAACCACGACACTGGCCTCACCGACTTCCTCCGCGACCAACATCATCAGTATCTCTTACTGACAAATACTTTTGTGCAAAACTTCTACTTTTTCCCTAAGGATTCACCCCCATCAGTAGAGTTTCATTTATATGACGTTGTTAAGAGGATGCCATTAGCTGAATTTTGCGAGATTTGCAAGATACCATTTGAGGGCACCTTGGATGAACCACACTGTAACGAAGTAGAAGCTTTTATTAACACTATCACAGCGGGAGAAATCAGCAAGGTTTCTGATGCAAGAATCACTAGCATACATTTTCCTGTTTTATGCTACTTTGCCTTATTTGCTAGTCGTTGCTTGATTGGTCGCGGGAACTGTGGAAACCTTAGTGTTCCTGATGTTATCATTTTGTTCCATGGTTTATACCGAAATAACTCTGTTAGCATGGGCGGAATTGTTGCTAGAGGGTTAAGTCTGAACCGTACTAAGGGCCCCGTCATTGGAGGCATTTATGCTTCACGCCTAGCTGAATATTTTGAAATACCTATTAGGCATGAGGAGAAAGAGGAAACATTGCTGCCCCGTGCTTATTTAGATTATAAGAGTATGCTAGTGCATGACTTTCCTGTTAAGAGTCGTGAAGGGGAGCTCAAATATAAATTGTACTTTCATAAACATCACCCTGAGACTATTACTTTGCCTGCTCCCTCTTTGTTTAACTTGTCTGTAGGTCCTCACATCGTTCCGTGGGCGGCCATTCAAGCCTATCGAAATACTGCACCCGCCCCTGAACCGGAGCCACAAGATGAGCCTCCACGACAGTCTGTTTATTCTTGGGATCCACAGGTGGTTGCCAGCCAGTGGCAGTCAGAGTCTTCTTCATCGCAGTATGACCCCAGCTTCCCCTACGGGTATCCGCCAGGCCATCCCTGGCAATATACCAACTTAGGCCAAAAGCCTAAGCTTGGGGGAGTACGTATTTCCCACCGACATTACATTCATGTTCACACACACTCATTGCTAGATGTCGGTGTTCATACTCTTTCACTGTAATATCCATGCTAGTTTATTTTCTTTTTCCTGCTTTCTTCTTGTGTGTTTAATAAACCTTAAGAAAAACCGAAAAAATATTAGTAGTAGTTTATTTCTTTGCTGTAGTAATAAAAAAAGGAAAACACAAAAATATTTTCCTGTTCTTCTTTTGCTTGTTGGGAGCTTTCCCGTGTAAATAGTTTTTATTTATTTTCTTTTCTTTGCGGGTCAGTAGGAGAAGACCATGATTAAATTGTTGAAGTGGCTCTCATATGCATGATTGTTTATCTAATTTAGAGCCCATATTACTTGTCTTCTCCTGTCTATTGAATGCTTGCAGATTCCAGCTTAGTCCAATGCACGTGCACTCTTATTATTATTCACATTGTTCGGTCGTGCAAGTGAAAGGCAATAATGATGATATATGATGGACTTATTGGGTTGAGAAAAGCTGGTATGAACTCGACCTCTCTTGTTTTTGTAAATATGATGATTCATCGTTCTAGAGTTAGCTATTATGAAGTAAAGATATTTGCAATGACATTTAGAGATTATAGTTACTTGTGCCATGCTTAATTAGCTATGAGTTATAATGGTTTACCTTGTGTGCCAACATGTTATTAGAATAATTATGATGTGGTATGATGGGATGGTATCCTCCTTTAAATGAATTGAGTGACTAGACTTGGCACATGTTCATGCATGTAGTTGAATCAAATCAACATAGCCTTCATGATATTTATGTTCATGGTAGATTATATCCTACTCGTGCTTGTATTCGGTGTAAATTAGTTTTAATGCATGTTTTCGACTGTTGTCGCTCTCCCAGTTGGTCGCTTCCCAGTCTTTTGCTAGCCTTCACCTGTACTAAGCGGGAATATTGCTTGTGCATCCAAACTCCTTAAACCCCAAAGTTGTTCCTTATGAGTCCACTATACCTACCTATATGCGGTATTTACCTGCCGTTCCAAGTAAATTTGTATGTGCCAAACTCCAAATCTTCAAATGAAATTCTGTTTTGTATGCTCGAGCAGCTCATGTTTCAACTAGGGCTGCCCTTATCTTCCATGTTAGGCGGTTATTCTCAAGAGGAGTGGACTCCGCTCCTCATTCACGAGAAAATGGCTGGTCACCGGCATGCCCAGTCCCATGCTTTATGCAAACTAAATCAAAATAATTGCAAACATAACTCCCCCTGGGACCCGTTGAATGTTGGAGGCACTCGTTGTTTCGAGCAAGCCATGGATTGATGCCTGTGGAGGAGGGGGAGTATAAACTTTACCATTCTGTTTGGGAACCGCCTATAATTTGTTTAGCATGGAAGATATCGTCATCTCATACTTGTTGCATTGGCAACAAAAGTATGCCGCTCAAAATGTTATTCAATCTCTATTTTAAAATCGAGCTCTGGCACCTCTACAAATCCCTGCTTCCCTCTGCGTAGGGCCTATCTATTTACTTTTTATGTTGAGTCATCATCCTTCTTATTAAAAGCACCCGCTGGAGAGCACATTGTCGTTTGCATTCATTATAATTGGTTTACATTGGGTATGACTTGACTGGATCTCTTTTACCATGAATTACAATGTTTAGTCAGTCCTTGATCTTTAAAGGTGCTCTACATTTATGTTTTGCGGTCTCAGAAAGGGCTAGTGAGATACCATTTTGTTATATCATGTTATGATTATTTTGAGAAAGTGTTGTCATCCGAGTTTTGTTATTATAGCTCGCTAGCTGATTATGCTATTGATATGAGTAATTGTGAGACCTTTGTGTTATTGTTAGTATGGTTAGTCATAATATTTGCTGAAACATGAATGCTGGCTTTTCATGTTACAACAACAAGAGCAAACATAGTTTGTAAATGTTTTTCTTTTTCTCTTTCAGTTTGTCAACTGAATTGCTTGAGGACAAGCAAGGGTTTAAGCTTGGGGGAGTTGATACGTCTCCGTCGTATCTACTTTTCCAAACACTTTTGCCCTTGTTTTGGACTCTAACTTGTATGATTTGAATGGAACTAACCCGGACTGACACTGTTTTCAGCAGAATTGCCATGATGTTGTTTTATGTGCAGAAAATAAAAGTTCTCGGAATGACCTGAAACTCCACGGAATATCTTAGAATAAATAATAAAAAATCCTCACCAAAGATGAAGACCAGGGGGCCCACACCCTGTCCACGAGGGTGGGGGTGCCCCCCCCCTAGGGCGCGCCCCCTACCTCGTGGGCCCCCTGGTGGCCCTCTGACGCCAACTCCAACTCCATATATTGGCTTTCGGGGAGAAAAAAATCAGAGAGAAGAAATCATCGCGTTTTACGATACGGAGCCGCCGCCAAGCCCTAATCTCTCTCGGGAGGGCTGGTTTGGAGTCCGTTCGGGGCTCCGGAGAGGGGGATTCGTCATTGTTGTCATCATCAACCATCCTCCATCACCAATTTCATGATGCTCACCGCCGTGCGTGAGTAATTCCATCGTAGGCTTGCTGGACGGTGATGGGTTGGATGCGATTTATCATGTAATCGAGTTAGTTTTGTTAGGGTTTGATCCCTAGTATCCACTATGTTCTGAGATTGATGTTGCTATGACTTTGCTATGCTTAATGCTTGTCACTAGGGCCTGAGTGCCATGATTTCAGATCTGAACCTATTATGTTTTCATGAATATATGTGTGTTCTTGATCCTATCTTGCAAGTCTATAGTCACCTACTATGTGTTATGATCCGGCAACCCCGAAGTGACAATAATCGGAACCACTCCAGGTGATGACCGTAGTTTGAGGAGTTCATGTATTCACTATGTGCTAATGCTTTGTTCCGGTTCTCTATTAAAAGGAGGCCTTAATATCCCTTAGTTTCCAATAGGACCCCGCTGCCACGGGAGGGTAGGACAAAAGATGTCATGCAAGTTCTTTTCCATAAGCACGTATGACTATATTCGGAATACATGCCTACATTACATTGATGAACTGGAGCTAGTTCTGTGTCACCCTATGTTATGACTGTTACATGACGAACCACATCCGGCATAATTATCCATCACTCATCCGGTGCCTACGAGTTTTCCATATACTGGTTTTCGCTTATTTACTTTTCCGTTGCTATTGTTATAATCACTACAAAAATACCAAAAACATTACTTTTGCTGTCTTTACTTTTGTTACCGTTACCACCACTATCATATTACTTTGCTACTAAACACTTTGCTGCAGATACTAAGTTCTCAGGTGTGGTTGAATTGACAACTCAGCTGCTAATACTCTACCCTCGAAAACTATTGCGATCCCCTATACTTGTGGGTTATCACTGCCCTGTGGGCCTACTGGGCCTTTGTGGGCCTGCATCCTGGCCCAACAAAAAGTTGTGTTTCTAGTCGTATGCAGGCCGCTCTGGCCCAGTAGGCGGGATTTTTTATTTTCTTTTTTTTGCTTTATTTATTTTTGAGTTGTTTTTCTCTGTATTTAGAGTTTCTTTGTGAATATTTTTGCTTTAGGTACAAAAAGTTACAAACTTTCTGTTAGTGCATGTAGTTTTCAAATTTTGAATAGTTTAAATTTTGAATTATTTGAAATGTGTGTGAATCACTAGTTTGTTAATAACTTAATTTTGAAAATAGATTTTTCAGTGATTATTTTTTCTTATGTGTAATATTAGTGTGTTTTATCATTATATTCAATTTGGTAATGCTTAGGTTATTTAAAAAATGAAATGCCTTTGTAACAGATGAGTTTTCATCCGAAACCCTGATACTTCGAAAGAGCTTGTCCATTTTGTACATGAAGTGCATCCAGTTTTTGCTGTAACCGTCCCTACTTTTTTGCACATGCTACGTGAGTGAAATTATGATACCATGCCAACTTTCAACCTTTTCTGAGTTCATTTGAAATGCTTTTCAATTTCAGGGTCATTTAGCTGAAAAAATCAGTAAATGCATGACAGAGTTTGTTTGCACATAAAATTTCTTCGCATTTAAAATGCCAAAACACATAACTACCCTAACTATTACAGAGATTCCCTCCTGGGTGTGAAACACAGAAAAAGTGATGATAGTGAAGCCAATCACATCCCAGATCTTTGGGTGTGAAACTTTTTCTTCGTGTGTGTCCCTTTGCGCCGTAGCCATGGAAAATCTTCATCATTTAACTGCATGCTCGGGTCCATATTCACTGTGAATGGAGCAATTTCATCAAACTTTTCATAATCTTCTGACATGTCTGTCTTGTCATCAACTCCCACGATGTTTCTTTTCCCTGAAAGAACTATGTGGCACTTTGGCTCGTCGTATGGTCCATTCGCTTCCTTATCTTTTCTTTTTCTTGGCCTGGTAGACATGTCTTTCACATAAAAAACCTGCGCCACATCATTGGCTAGGACAAATGGGTCGTCTGCATAAGCAAGATTGTTGAGATCCACTGTTGTCATTCCGTACTGCGGGTCTTCTGTTACCCCGCCTCATGTCATATTGACCCATTTGCACCGAAATAAAGGGACCTTCAAACCACCTCCATAGTTAAGTTCCCATATGTCCTCTATGTAACCATAATATGTTTCCTTTCCCGTGTCGGTTGTTGCATCAAAGCGGACACCACTTTTTTGGTTGGTGCTCTTCTTATCTTGGGTGATCGTGTAAAATGTATTCCCATTTATCTGGTACCCTTTGAAAGTCATTATATTCGAAGATGGTAACTGGGACAGCGAGTACAGGTCATCTTCAATATCGTCATCATGCATGGCACGTTTCTGCAACCAACCGGCGAAAGTCCTCGTTTGTTCACGTGTAATCAAGTCGTCAGACTTCTCCGGGTGTTTGGAGTGTAGAAAATTCTTGTGTTCCTCCATATACGGAGCCACCAAGGTGGAATTCTATAGAACTGTGTATTGTGCTTCAATGAGAGAATTCCCGTCCATACATATTATTTGATCCCCTCCTAGCGTGCCTTTTTCATCCAGTCTGCCCTTATGCCGCGATTCAGGAACACCAATCGGCTTAAGGTCAGGAATAAAGTCAATACAAAACTCAATGACCTCCTTATTTCCATGGCCCTTCGAGATGCTTCCTTATGGCCTAGCATGGTTATGAACATATTTCTTCAAGACTCCCATGAACCTCTCAAAGGGGAATATATTGTGTAGAAATACAAGACCCAAAATGCTAATCTCTTCGCAAAGGTGAACTAGGACGTGCGTCATGATGTTAAAGAAGGGTGGTGGGAACACCAACTCGAAACTAACAAGACATTGCACCAAATCATTCTGTAACCTTGGTATGATTTCTGGATCGATTACCTTCTGAGAGATTGCATTGAGGAATGCACATAGCTTCACAATGGCTAATCGAACGTTTTTCGGTAGAAGCCCCCTCAATGCAACCGGAAGCAGTTGCGTCATAATCACGTGGCAGTCATGAGACTTTAGCTTCTGGAACTTTTTCTCTGCCATATTTATTATTCCCTTTATATTCGACGAGAAGCCAGACGGTACCTTCATGCTGAGCAGGCATTCATAGAAGATTTCCTTCTCTTCTTTGGTAAGAGCGTAGCTGGCCTGACCCTGATGTATGCCATCTTTTCCGTGCATACGTTGCTGGTCCTCCCATGCCTTTGGTGTATCTTTTGTCTTCCCATACACGCCCAAGAAGCCAAGCAGGGTCACGCAAAGATTCTTCGTCATGTGCATCACGTCGATTGCGGAGCGGACCTCTAGGTCTTTCCAATATGGCATGTCCCAAAATATAGATTTCTTCTTCCACATGGGTGCGCGTCCGTCAGCGTCCTTCGGAACAGGTTGTCCGCCAGGACCCTTTCCAAAGATTACCTTCAAATCCTTGACCATATCATGTACATCAGCACCAGTACGGTGGCGAGGCTTCGTCCGGTGATCCACCTCACCTTTGAAATGCTTGCCTTTCTTTCTTACGAGATACCTGCTCGGAAAAAATCGACGATGTCCCAGGTACACATTCTTCCTACAACTATCCAGATATATAATGTCGGTATCATCCAAACAGTGCATGCATCCACGGTATCCCTTGTTTGTCTATCATGAAAGATTACTGAGAGCAGGCCAATCATTGATGGTCATGAACAGCAACGCCTTTAGGTCAAATTCTTCCTGTCCGTGCTCATTCCACGAACATACACCTGTTCCATTTCACAGCTGTAATAGTTCTTGAACTAATGGCCTTAGGTACACATCAATGTCATTGCCGGGTTGATTAGGGCCTTGGATGAGCACTAGCATCATAATGAACTTCCGCTTCATGCACAACCAAGGAGGAAGGTTATACAAACATAGAGTCACAGGCCAGGTGCTATGGTTGCTGCTCTGCTCCCCAAAAGGATTAATGCCATCTGCGCTTAGACCAAACCATATGTTCCTTGGGTCACCTGCAAACTCCTCTCTGTACTTCCTCTTGATTTTTCTCCACTTCGACCCGTCAGCGGATACTCTCAACTTTCCGTCTTTCTTATGGTCTTCTCCGTGCCACCGCATCCCCTTCGCATGCTCTTTGTTTTGGAACAAACGTTTCAACTGTGGTATTATAGGAGCATACCACATCACCTTGGCAGGAATCTTCTTCCTGGGGAGCTCACCCTCGACATCACTAGGGTCATCGCGACTGATCTTATAACTCAATGCACCACATACTGGGCAAGCATTCAAATCCTCGTACTCACCGCGGTAAAGGATGCAGTCATTAGGGCATGCATGTATCTTCTACACCTCTAACCCTGGAGGGCAGACAACCTTCTTTGCTTCATACGTCCTTTCGGGCAATTCGTTGTCCTTTGGAAGCATATTCTTTATCATTACCAGCAACTTTCCAAATCCCTTGTCAGATACACCATTCTCTGCCTTCCATTGCAGCAATTCCAGTGTGGCGCCCAACTTTTTTGTGTCACTTCACAATTCGGGTACAACAATTTCTTGTGATCCTCTAACATGCGCTGCAACTTCTTCTTCTCCAAATCACTTGCACAATTTCTCTTTGCATTGGCAATGGCCCGACCTAGATCATCAGCGGGCTCATCTGATGCCTCTTATTCAGCTTCTTCCCGCACTGTCGGCTCAGCTTCTTCCCCCATTGTTGTATTATCGTATTCAGGGAACCCATGGCCAGGATAGCTGTCGTAGTCCTCTTCTTCTTCATTGTCTTCCATCATAACCCCTCTTTCTCCATGCTTGGTCCAAACATTATAGTGGGGCATGAAACCGGACTCAAATAGGTGGACGTGAATGGTTCTTGATGTAGAGTAATTGTGACCATTCTTACAGCCAGCACATGGACAAGACGTAAAACCATTTGCCCGCTTGTTTGCCTCAGCAGCAAGCAGAAAAGTATGCACGCCATTAATGAACTCGGGAGAGCATCGGTCATCATACATCCATTGTCGGCTCATCTTCATTACACAACACCGAATAGACCAAATTAATACAAGTTCATACATAAAGTTAATATACAACACTTAATTAAATGCAGCATACAAATAACGCTCTAGCTAAATAATTTAAATGCAACAACAAATGCGATCAAGATTGCAACTAAGGTAACAATTGATCCAATAGCATAATGATACCAAGCCACACTATCAATGGCATATTTTCTAATCTTTCTAATCTTCAAGCGCATTTTCTCCATCTTGATCTTGTGATCATCGACGACATCGGCAACATGCAACTCCAATTCCATCTTCTCCCCCTCAATTCTTTTCAATTTTTCTTTCAAATACTCATTTTCTCTTTCAACTAAATTTAACCTCTTGACAATAGGGTCGGTTGGAATTTCCGGTTCACATACCTCCTAGATAAAAATATCTATGTCAACTTGATGGGCATAATTTGTCATAAACATGAAATGCAACAACTAGTTTTAAAAGAGAATATACCACATCCGAATCATAACAAGGACGAGGGCCGACGGGGACGGATATCAAAACCATGGCACTATGTATAACAAACAACGTACGGGTAAGATAATTATACAAGTAACTATATATCCAAATCACACAAACATCAATTTGGTAATGTAAAACATTCATGAACAAGAGCCTCACCACAAGGTGGTGCCTGCGACGGGACGGTGCGGGCGATCGACGGTGGTTACGACGGAAATTTAGAAGGCACTAAGTAAACCACACCTACATATGCAAACTAAGTGTTATTTTTTACCTCAAATTGCATATAAATCAAATACTAGCACATATAATTCCTCCCAAATTACTAAACTCACAAATTAATCACTATACAAAGCATTGCAAAAGCTAATCTAGCAATGAGAGATGAAAGGACAAAGTTGCTAACCTTTGTGATCATTTGAATGGATGGGGGCTTCAAATCTTGACAAATTTTGAGCAAAATGTGTGATGAGCTCGAGAAAGAGAGGGGAAGAACAGAGGAGGAGATGGGAAAGGGGAAGAACAGAGCGAGACGAAGGGTTTATGTACGACGACCTTTAGTACCGGTTCGTGCCACGAACCGGTACTAAAGGTGCTGGAGGGGCCCCAGACTGACAACATCCTGCCACCACTCTCTTAGTACCGGTTCATGGCACGAACCGGTGCTAAAGGTTTGCCATGAACCGGTACTAATGAGAGCGGCCGGCTAGCCGTTGGAACCGGCACTAATGGACACATTAGTGACGGCTCAAAATCAAACCGGCACTAATGTGCTTCATATTTGACCATTTTTCTACTAGTGATAGAAGATGTTGCAAAAATTTAGCTCATTAGGATATGCCTAGCTAGTACTTTTTTCACAACGGTTCTAGTTGAGCAGAAACTTTGGAAATTTGCCGAGGAAGATTTACTAGGCAAATGGAACTGAATTTTGTCATGAGGCAATTGTTTGGATAGTAAAGAATGCCCAATTTTTGTTGTGGAATTTTGGGAATGACAGAAATATAGGCTGCTTCACAACCTAGGACAAAAATTGACACATAGGCAAAACTGATGAGGTGGCGCCTAGTCATAGCAATGCACCACAATTTACAAGGCTATAATCATCTATATTGGTCGTGATCAGCTATGAATAAGGCAGCGGACCAGTGTTGTTTGCTTTACAACCATTTCGTGTAATGAAATTACGACCTTTCTAACCAAAATGATCATTATGGTTTAGGGTTTGGAGCCGCCCGAACAGCTTATGACCAATTGGTCTCAAATGGTCGTAGATTTACAACCAATTCTTCCAGTGTCACTGACAGAAGGTCACAAGTTGACACATTTCTTGTAGTGATAGTTTGTGTCGATGTAGGGATGTAGTTATGTAGCTGGTGATGTCGACTCAGAGTAGAACTTGCGATTCTTCTGGGTATATGAATCATTAATGCTTATGTTGCTTATGTTCCATGTGTTCTTCTCAGCTTGTGTTGCTTGTTGAAATCATGTTCATATTTCTTTGTAGATGAAGTGTTATGTGGTGAGATATACAGAGTCTATGATTCATGGCTGACATGCCATGAACAAGTGTTTGGTTAGTAGAGAGGAGACAGAGGATGATTACTCCAAGTATGCGATCAAATAGAAAGGGATCATGAAGTAGGTAAGAGTGCATGTTAGATCGAATTAAGTGGGCTGAAGAATGTGATAATCTTCGTCCACTTTGGCCTAACTGTGGTGTGGCTTTTATCATATGATCTGACGTAAAATGAATTGGCCACATTGGGGTTACGTGACTAGCGGTGACTTGTTATAATGCTTGTGTGAGCCATATATGATGCTTTGTGATATTGATGGAATGTATGTGATTTTAGCCATAATCTGGTAGTGCTTGTGATATGTGGACAATGATATAATTGCTATATACTCACTCTGTTCCTAAATATAATTCTTTTTAGGGATTTCAATATGGGCTACATATGGAGAAAAATGAGTGAATCTACACTCTAAATTATGTCTATATACATACATATGTAGTTCAATTGAAATATCTAAAAAAGACTTGTATTTAGAAACGGGGCGGTATTTTTGTTGCAGGGCCTACCGAGTAATTATAAAAAAACTGATAACAGATGCTTTGCCGAGGGCAGAATTTAGCAAAACACATAATGCCAAGAGCCGATATCATAATGATGTCATGTGTTGCTTTCTAGTCACTCACGAGATGCTTTGCTGAGTATCTAGAAACAACTGTCGGCAAATGAGAGCCAGGGGCACGACAGTCGACTCTACACTGAGTACCGGCTCTTGGCAAACGTACACATCAGACTTTGTTAGCCGAGAGCCATATGTAAGAGCCCGACGAAGATGGGAGGTCACGTCGGGCCCTCGTGTGCATTGGACGTTGCTGACTAGCAGGTTGATGGAGGTCGGTCAATCCATGTGGCCCTCGGCAAGGTGTTTGTCGAATCCCCGACAGACGAAATTTGATACCTGGCCTTTGCCTAAAGAGTGTAAGCCGAGTACCCTATGCCAAGAGCTAAACTCAGACAAAGTGTTTGCCGAGTATTAACTGCCCTCTGCCGAGTTTTCTGAGCAGTCGGCAAAGACCATAATTCCAATAGCGATATGAAGAGGAGAGTAGGAGCGCCGCACCAAAACACCACATCTCCATGGGGTAGTTTGGAGCCCGTGAGGGACGCAATCAAATTTATCGAAAGGGATTCTACCCAGCGATGCAGCTGCATAGGAAACAACTATCTGGATGGGCGACCATGAGAAGACGGTCAAGTGTCTGTGTGCGGGTGGGGGAATGGGGGGAGGGGGTGTCTAAGGCCAACTCCACCGCAAGACACCAAACGGACGTTCGGATTGGCCGAATTTTGTTCTTTTAGGGCGCCGATGGGTTTGCCCGTGTCCGGCTTTGTCCGGTGGGTCGTGCGTGCGTCCACCGCGCGGCCACATCCCAAATCATGTCAGGGGTGGACATGAATAAAAAAAATATAAAAACTAGAATGAAATGACTTAAAAAGTAAATAAACGCATTAAAAAAAATATAGAACATATATAGGGGTACGGCCACAAAACGGCCCACTTTCTCAGCCCACTTAAACGGCCCAGTTTCATAATTAACATAAAAACAAAATTAAAAAAAGCCTCCCGCGCGCTCCTGCCGTGCCCGTCGGTGTCGTGGCTGTCGCCGTCTTCACTGGCCGCCGGTGTCGTCGTCGTCGCTGACGAGGTCGACGTAGGCCGGCGGCGTCCACAGGTGGGGCGGCGGCGCGTAGTAGACGGGGGCGGCCTGGAAGGCCGGAGGTGCCTGCACCACCTCCTCCCGTGGCGAGGCCTCCCGCTCCGGTGACCGCGGCGGAGTGGCGCACCAGATCATGCCCACGCCGGCGGCCATCTCCGGAGCAGTGCAGGACCAGCCCCACCCCTGGCCCAGCAGCTCCTGGAACGCGGCCGGCGGCTCCTCCTCCATCGCGTCCTCCGTGACGGCCGCCATCTGCAGCTCCGGGAAGGTGACGTCGCCGACGGCAGAGAGGGCCATGGCCTCCTCCAGGCCGTCCCATTGCCGCTCGTCATGCGTGTTCATGGAGTCCTCCATGACACGCTGCACGAGACGGGCTTCGCTGTCATGCGAGGAGGTGGAGGTGGCTACGGAGACGGGGAAGGCGATGGTGTGGGCGTCAGGCCGCGCACCCGCGTACG
The DNA here is from genome assembly GCF_018294505.1 of Triticum aestivum. Lineage (NCBI taxonomy): Eukaryota > Viridiplantae > Streptophyta > Magnoliopsida > Poales > Poaceae > Triticum > Triticum aestivum. The sequence goes on from NC_057807.1 coordinate 641,130,224, forward strand.
ACCGCGCGCCTCTGCACGTGTCTGCCGCGGCCCCGACACCGTGCCGGCGAAGTACGACGCGCGGCGCGTGTCGTGCTCGTCCTGGAGCCATGTGTCCCACAGCGGGGAGTCGGGGAGGAGACGGCGGCGGCGCGCGATCTCATCGCGCCGACCGGCACTGGCGGGATGGGGACCCGGTTCGCGGAGAGGTGCCATCCGTTGGGGAGGTGGACGTCGCTCTATGGGACCGGCGTCCTCGTCTTCCAGTACCTCCGGCACACGTCCGTGCAGATGTACTGCCGGTCGCGCTCACCGGCAGGCCTAGGGGCAATGGTGAAGGGGGCCGGCGTGCGGGCTCGACGGGAGGAGTGTGGCGGTGACGCGGGCTCCTCCTTCTTCACGGATCCGCGGCGGCGGCCCGAGGAGGAGCCGGCCTCGCGGTCGTGCTTCCCCTTGCGGCCGTAGTTCCTAAGGCCCATGGCTGCGGCCGTCCGGCGAGGTCGACGACGGGGAGCGGTTTAGGGTTTCGAGGGTGTCGGGTTTCGAGGGGGCAGAGAGGGGCCGGAGTGGGAAGTGTGGACGACGACCAGTCCACGGCTTCCCATTTAAGAAGGACGACGACCCGGAGTTGTGCGGATGACAGGTGGGGCCACCCGCCCGTGCGCATTTATATTGGCGGGTGGGAAGTAGGTGGCCGCCCGCCATGCGGCCCCGACGCGGACGTTTGAAGCGTCCGTTCGCTGTCCGCTATGACCCAAACCCGGCGCAAGTTTGCGCTTGAAATGGATTGGCCCGGACACAAAACGGACCAGATGGGTCTGAACCGTCGCGCGCTGGGCCGCCTGGTTTATCCGTTTTGCCCCAAATAAACGGGACAGGACAAGATAGGATCACGCGGTGGAGTTGGCCTAATGAACGCAACTGTGCGGTGCAGCGAGGCCTTTGTCTGGTGACATCCTTCAATGACAGTGAGCAAGGATGGATGAGAGAAAACTAGGCGCTACGGTTCAACTCAGGCTGCTTGCGAGCCGTAGCATGGGCTTGCTCAAGATATTTCCATCATGCTTTTAACCTAATAACATACAACGAGCGAACTGAGCGTAGTGGTGGAACCAACCTATCACGATTCAAGTTTTAGACTTGGCACTACTAGTGCCTGTCATTTTTTATATTTATTTCAGGCTTCGGCAATGTTTGTTCAATGCGAAGAGACGTTCCCGCTGACTACAAGGCGTTTGTGGTGACTTCGTCAATCTTGAGATGTGATGCCGGCTCAATATCTCATAGTTGCTCATAGCGATAGGATGTGTGTGCATTCATATGAATGAGTGTGTGCAAGTACGTGGACGCATGTAATTGTCCTGTGCTAAAAGAATATAGAAGTATTTTTCCATCTGTCACAAAACATATTTTTCATCATGCAGATTAATTGGCGCGCTGGTCCTACGAAGCCTTAGCACGACGACTTCCCGACTGTCTACTACAACAAGTTGTGCCCGACTCCGGTGATGGAGGGGCGATTACAGCGGCGCGCCTTCGGCTCGCTTCAGTGCTGGTAGTCGCCGCTAGGTGGTTTATGGATCTGGATGTAATTTTTATTATTTCTGGTATTCGTTGTACTGCCATGATTGAATATGAATAGATCGGAAATTTTATCGCAAAAAAAAAAGATTAATTGTTTGTTCCAGAATAAAAAAAAGTGATGATTATCACAAAAAATTAGGTCCAAAAACAAAAAAATTAATTAGCTTGCTAGATTAATTCGTCAAAACAAATCATAGTTTAGCTTATTTTTTAGGTGAAATCATATTTTAGCTGAAACTGTTCAAAGGGAATGCGCAGAATTTGGGGTCGACATGTCATTCTTAGAAACAGCTATATATTAGGAAACAGATCCACAAAAAAAGGCCGGCATACTCAATCAATCAATCTCGTTGAGTACTAGTAACTTCAAAAAAAATTAAAAATCTCGTTGAGTAATGCCAGTCACCAACGGAACGGAACACAATCGTAGCGGATATAATTTCGTTCCATTTTAATTAGCATTTGTCATGCATGCCTTGCCAGCAAAACCGTCTATCTATACATAGGCTCGATCAATCGATCTCCTACTCCATTCTCCCAACCGTCTATCTGTAAAGAATGAGCGGCGGCGGCGACCTGTTCGGTGCGCTGCCGGACGAGCTACTGAGCCACGTGCTCTCCTTCCTGCCCTCGCGCGATGCCGTGCATACATCCCTGCTCTCCCGCCGCTGGCGCCACCTTTGGAGATCAGCCCCCGCCATCCACGTCCGCGGCGAGGGAGACGCCTTCTGCGCCTTCGTCAACAGCCTCCTGATGGGCCGAGACGCTGCCTCCGCGCCGCCGCTGCGGTCGTTCGAGATCGACGCCAACCTGAAGAAACTCCGCGACTGTAACTACTGCGAGTACAAGCCCGACTACTGCAGGTGCGAGTTCTTCTACCCTACTCGGACCGCTGGGAGGTCAACCCCCAGGTCGACCTGTGGGTCACGCACGCACTCTCGGTGGGCCGCGCCCGCTCCCTCACGGCCCGCTTCCATCAGCAGCAAGACGTGCTCTGGAAGCCACGGCGCCCCCTCCCCTTCGCCTCGCCGCACCTGACGACGATCCACCTCGACACCATCCGCCTCGTGGACGGCCAACTTGACTTCTCCTGCTGCCCGGCGCTGCTGCGCCTCAATCTCGAGGGCTGCGACCTCTATGGAGACGCGCTCGTATCGCCCTCGCTGGAGCGCCTCACCATCGACGACTGCCGCACCGATATCGACGATGACTGGATCCCAGGACCAGACGAGAAAATGCACACGAGCGTGTCGACGCCGAGACTCCGTTTTCTGGAGATATCTAATAACTACGATAAGAAACAGTTCCTCGAGATGATGCCTTGGTTGACGAAGGAGAGCGTTCATCACACATGAAAGGTTATACGATAGTGACTCAGATTCGGAGGGATAGAGATGTTTTACGTTCGTTTATGTTGTTGTTGCAACACAACCCATGGCACGTTGCGACTTGAAGTTTATCACGCTCTCGTTTGTTTATTAATAATTTTGTATCCAACACTTGTTCGAGTTCTGGTGAACGAGATAAAGTCGTTTTATCTATTGTTGTAGCTAAGCTAGAAGCGTGAATCAGTCCTTCCTTTCGGTTTTGGGTGTTTAGGTGTGACGTGTGGTTCGACGATGTTTGGATCGTGCTCGTGGGAAAGTGAAGTTTCCGGCAGCTTGTTTGTGAGCGTTGCACCGCACAAGTAGATGTATTATGGCGTTTGTCTCAAAAGAAAAAAGATGGATTATGGTATTCATAGTGTGTGCTGTCCTGTTTGTGTCTGCGATTTCACATGGGCGAGATCAAGGTCTAAAACCATTCCTTTGATTGAAGAAGAAAGAACAACTACAAAGGATGGTAACATGGCAAATCCGATACGGCGCATTCTTTTTTTTTGAACCGGGCATTACCCCTTTCCATTACTTCGACATAACGGAAATACATCAAATGTCCAGAGAGGGGGCGGGAAAGGGGAAAGCGAGTTCAAGCATTGCCGGGAAATCCACTATAAGCACTCGCCATCGAGATTACCTACTGTGGGCCGAAAACCCGACGACACTATTACATCACAGTACCAACCGAATCCAACAGACAGTTTAGGAATTAACCAAGCCAAAAGACAAAAGGCCTAAACGCACTACCAGCAAGATAGCAGCCATTCCTGTGTAGCAGCAAGCATCATCCTCTTCGATCTTCTATTTGATGTAGCCTTGTCGAACCTCATCAAGCATCATCATCCTGATGTGCCGCGGCGCAAATCTGCATCAGTCTTGAAGCGTTGTTCTTCAGCATGTTCGCTCCAGTCCTCAGGTCCTCCGCATCCTTTTGTTGTTTCATCAATCCTGCCCAGTAACAGAGTAAAGCACAAGTAGAGAAAATGCATTCGAATGGGCTTCTGAGAGGTATAAACTCAAAAGTAGCTCTGTTGCGACACGTCCAAATCGCCCAGCATATGGCTGCAATGCCCATAGTGTAAAACACCTCCCCTTCATGGAAGAAGGAGTAGCACCATGTGTATGCTTGCCAAAGATTATTTGGACATAAATCAGTCCCAAACATACAAGCCACCGATCTCCAAGTTACCCTGGCCACTGGGCAGGTAAAAAAGAGGTGTTCAGATGTTTCTTTTGCAGCACAGAAGGAACATTTAGGATTCTTTTTCCACCCCCTGTGTTTCATCACATCCCTTGTTAATATCGCATTTTGTGACAATTGCCACATAAAAATTTGGATCTTTAAAGATACATTGGCTCTCCAGATCCAGTTATAATTACATCCCGTAACATGTCTCTCCAGGAATGTATAAACTGAACGAGTGGTGAAGTAGGGTTTGGAACCCAGCCCCCACTTGGTTTTGTCACACTCACTAGAGATGCAGGTTTTCTTGACTGTATCTATCATCTGGTGCCATTGTCCGCACATCTCATTATTTAGCCTTCTTCTAAAGAAGGACACAGGATCAGCCGCTAGGCAGATATTGACAGTACAGTCAGGATAGTTGCAAATGGAAAACAGTTTAGGGAATTGCTCACAAAAGGGCAATTGATCCCCAACAGGATCCCTCCAAAGCCTGGCAATATTGCCAGATTGAATTACCACATGCCTACCAGCCATATAAAGGTCTTTTACTTTCATTATCGCTTTCCAACACGGGGAGTCACTAGTTTTCCCCTTAACTGAGGCAACAGTATCTCTGCGAAGATATCTCGCCTTAATGATATCTTGCCACAAACCATTTTTGGTCTCCAGTTTCCACCACCACTTGGTGAGCAAACTTAAATTTTGTTTATGTAAGTCCTTAACTCCCAACCCCCCTTTGCTTTTAGATCGACAAATCCTGGTCCATTTGACCATATAGTACCTTTTCCTATTCTTTGTGACTTGCCAGAAAAACCTTTTTCTGTGTTTATCTAATCTTGCAATCACAATTTTTGAAAGTAGGAACATGGACAGGTAGTAAAAAGCAATGCTCGAAACATTAGCATTGAGCAGAGTTAATCTACCCCCCGAGGAAGCATTACTCCCTAGCCCGGACTCACACTTTTTAGCATATCTTTCTTCCAAGAATTCCCAGTCCACTCCTTTCAAATTTGAGTAGCTTACTGGCACTCCCAAATATTTCATTGGAAAATGCCCAATCTGGCAATTAAACATATCAGCATATGTTGTCAGGATGTCATTATCCCCCCCAATGCACAAAATTTCACTTTTTTGAAAATTTATTTTTAGCCCTGACATTAATTCAAACATGTATAGCAGTATTTTCATATTCAGGGCTTTCTCTGGATCGTGCTCGATACATATCACCGTATCATCAGCATACTGTAAGATGGCCACCCCATTTTCCACTAAATCAGGAGCAAGCCCAGTGATCAAGCCATTATTCTGTGCTTGACGTACCATTTTGGACAAACATTCAGCAGCAATGTTGAATAAGAATGGAGAAATAGAGTCTCCTTGTCTTACCCCCTTATAACTCTGGAAATACGGACCCAGAGTATTATTAAGTTTGACACTGACCGTTCCATTTTGAATAATTTTCTTCATCCACCCGCACCAAGTGGTGCCAAAACTTCTATTCTCTAAACTCTGTAACAAAAATTCCCAATTCACCTTGTCATAGGCTTTCTCAAAGTCTAGCTTAATGACAATCCCCACTTTCTTCTTAATATGGGTATAGTGAAGAATCTCATGGAGAGACATGATCCCGTCCATGATGTGCCTGTTTTTAATGAAGGCATTTTGATGTTTACTGAACAACACATCATCATATGGGGCTGCTCTATTGTCCAGCACCTTGGTGATCAGCTTATAAGGGCATCTTAGCAAGCAAATGGGCCTGAATTGCTGAATCTTATTAGCCCCGTTAAGTTTCGGAAGGAGAGTGATAATGCCATAGTTAAGTCTATGCACATCCAATCTTCCCTCATAAAAGGCTATAAAGAGATTCATAATATCTTTTTTAACAATCTCCCAACAATACTGATAAAATTCAGCAGGAATGTTGTCAGGTCCAGGGGCTTTGTTACTATTCATTGAAAACAAAGTTGTTTTAACTTCTTCCTCAGAAAAAGGTCTAGTTAGGACCAAATTGTCAGCCTCATCTAATCTCTCATTATCCCCCCAAATCCTAGGGTCGAGCTCAAATAAGTTCCCAGGGGCTGGTCCAAATAGAGACTTATAAAAGTCTGTGGCATGCCTCAGAATATTATCAGTCCCTTCAATAGCAACATCACCAACATTCAACGAATGAATGGTGTTTTTTCTCTTATGCCCATTTGCAATTTTTTGATAATAGGTTGTGTTGCTGTCTCCTTTAAGCAACCAGCGCTCTTTAGATTGTTGTAGAAGGAACAATTCCTCATTAACTAATATATCATTCAGCTCGACAAGCAATTCCGTTTTTTTACAAAAAAATACCAGGATCAGTATTTCCCTTCTCTTCTTCTTCTTCAATCCCCCTCAGCTCTTCTCTGATATCATTTTTCCTAATTCTTTCATGACCAAATTTATTCGAGCCCCATACTTTGAAGAACTTTTTGAAATGTTTTAACTTGATATTTAATATATCAATTGGATCAGTGGCTTTCACATATTGGTTCCACACTTTCTCTACCAAAGGCAGAAACTCATCTGATTTCAACCAACTTAACTCGAATCTGAACTCTCTTGTCTGTGGAGATCTAACAACATGGTTGTCAGAGGAAAGCAAAAGAGCATTATGGTCTGATACATCTCTGACTAGTTTCATAATATTGACTTGAGGAAAAATGTCCTCCCAGTCATTACTCATAAGGACACGGTCTAATTTCTCAAGAGTTGGATGGGATTGGTCATTGGTCCAAGTGTACATCCCCCCACTCATATAAACCTCATTCAAACACATAGCATTGATCACAGAATTAAACAAGTCAGAATAAGTGGAATGCTGCCATGGTTTGTTCTTTCCCCAGCATGCCTAAGTATATTAAAGTCCCCTCCAATGAGCAAAGGATATGAAATATGACTACAGAACTTAGAAAGTTCAGTTAGAAAATCCTCCTTGTCCTTATCATGTGCAGCACCATATACAGTGCACAATGTCCACTTATTTTTCTCTTTATTATCAAAGAATGAAGCTTGCAGGATAAACTTGCCCTTCTTCCACATGACTCCTTCAAATCTCTCTTTCCTCACCCCACAAAGGATTCCTCCAGATCTACCTATATATGGAACAAAGTCCCATTCATATGTCTGGTATGGATCTATTTTTCTAAATAAACTATCCACAAAGTTTTTTTATGGGTCTCTTGCAGACCAATAAAGTCCAGGGAATGATCTCTAATGATATGAGAGAGATAGGAGCTCATTCCCTTCTTCCTTGCCCCCCTACAATTCCAAAAGAGAACTATCATTTAACACTAGTTTTCTTTCTCCCCCCTCCTCTGGTGGCCCTGTAATGATGGGCAGGGCTGCCAGGTTTTTTCTTCCCCTCCTTATCATGGGTTTGACTTCTGGTCACTGGTTTGGAAATAACTACATGGACTTTTGGACTTCTTTTTTTCCTGGACCTGACCAAAGTGAATTCCTCTTCTAACTCATCCATTTCCTCAACCCAATCATCACTGCCCATCATTTGCCATTAGTGATGTATAATATTTTTTCTTCCCTACTTTTATCAGATATAGTATCTGTTTTTTCCTCGTCTCTTCTAGCTCTTTCTAGCTCTCTTAAAATATCAATACTAGAAAAATTATTATCAGGGATCAAAACTCCCATTTTGGTCGCTCTAAGCATCATATCATGATTAGATAACACAGCAAAGGAGTTGCGGGTCGGTTCATTCCCTTCCAAATTTCTTTTCTTGGAAATAGCCGCAGCTTTATCCTGCATCTTGGCCTCCATATTCTGCATATTCCTCACACTGAGTCTCAAGCCAGCTTCTGAGATAAGGGGAGGAGTAGGGATCACTCCCCCCATGTCATCAGAAGATGTGGTGAACTGTACCATATAGTCAGTTTTCCCCCCTTCCATTTCTAGCTCCTCTCCCTCAAGCTCCTCAACCTGTTCATTTGTTTTGACCCAAATGAGATATATGCAAGGCAGGTATATCATTTGAACTCAAGTCACTGGCAGCAGGACATTCAACTACCTGTATCTCATCCATATGCTGCTCAAGGTTCTTCGCAGCAGAAATTGTGATGGATTTAAACAGGTCCTCTTTTTCACAAGCCTCATCGGCAATAGTCTCAATCAGGAGGGTATTATCATCAGTTTCCTCAGACTCATATTGCTCATCTTCCACAGGTTCAACTGGTGCATTTTTCCCAGCACCCACATATTTACTGGGTCCAGCCCCTCTCTCTTTCTCATTGGACTTGGGGCAAGCCCGAGGATATTGCTTGTCAAAAGGGGAATTCTCTTTTGCATTGCCTACCTGAGCACTCTTAAGTTCTCTTTCTGGGTCTCTCACCAAAACCTTGTCAACTTCGTAAAAGAAGTCAAAGAAGTGTGTACCCAAGACTGCTTCTGCAACTCCAGGTAGTTCATCCACATTGCAACAACCGAGCCGGACCCGTACAAATTCTGGCTTATGTAGGGTGGCCATGTCGATCTCAAGTGGTACACCTACCAGCGATGAAACATATGCCAAGTTTCTCTCATTCCTCCTTTCCAAGGGGACATTAGCTACCTTGACCCAAGCTATTTCCCTAACACCCTTAGCTCCAATATTAGCTGACCATGGAACAATCTTTACAACCACACCACAAGATCTCAGGGTCATTCTATCATTATAACATGCTTTTTTGACATCTCTCTGATTAGGGAAACGCATGACATAAGTATTGGGACCAATAGAACGAGCAGTACAGTGCCATTTGGTCCCTATATACTCAGAGAAAGCATCCTCAAGCTCCTTCACACTAGCCTCCCCCTCTATCACTGTAATAACAACACTAGTAGCTCTCTCTTTTAATTGCTTAGCAGTACACGAATCTGGAATATAGAAAAACCCCTGGCCCTTGGCCTGAAAAGCACACATCGGTGCCACACACTCCCATGGCAGGAAAGCAACGCAAACAGATGCCAGATGCCCCATCTTACTGCATCTCTCACAAAATGCTTGCGGACAACTAGCAGGAGTACGGCTAGTATATTTGTAGATTAAACAGGGATCATAAGCTTTGGGTGGGGGCACCTGAGAGGATGATTCCGCTCGAACAGAGGCGTTGTGGATCTGCTTCTTTTTGTGGATATCTGCAACGTTGAGACCAGGAGGATTAGGGTTCTTCTCCACCCAACCCCCCCCCCCAGATCTGGCCCTCTTGGCCCTTTCCGCCGCCTCATCCCACCGCTCGGAGTCGTCCGACGCCGACGCCGCCTTCTTGTTGGTGGAGAGGTCGTCGCCGTCGGCGTCCCTGGACCACGAGAAACGGCCTCGACCGCGTCCTCGGTCGAAGCAGCCGGCTCCGCGCCCCATCCGCCCAGATCCGAAGCCCTCCCGACGATTCCCGCGGAAGGCGTGGTCGCTGCGGTTCTCCATCTCGCTCTGCTCGCCTGGATCGGAAGAAACAACTGCAGCGTAGGATCTGTGGTCGCCCCCAATCTTCCCCTTCCACCAGAGGAAGGAGGAGGGAAATCTCGATCTAGGGTTTCTCGGGGTCTCCCAGAAGTGAGAAAGAGCGGCATCTAGGTCACGGGCCGGGGTGGGAGCGGTTTTTCTACCCGCAGCATCCTGCGGCACCCCATGACCGCGCGGATCTCCGTCCACATGCCGGGCATCAATGGCGGCCGCCCCACCCGCGCCTGGATGTGGCCCTAGGATCCCCGGGCCCCGCCATTGCCCGTCCCGAACGCATCTAGGTGCACCGCACTCGCCACCACGCGACGCGTGCTCCCATGTACCCACACCCGTGCCATTGGTCGAAATACGGTCCCGAACCCTAGCAAAGTGACAGGGGAAGGGAACGACCTGGCCAATGTCGATGAACTCCCCCTCGCGCAGGTATCGCGCATCCACCGTCACCCCCTTGTCGTTGATCAGCACGATCCGGAGTGCTCCACGGCGGAGCAGGATCTCGCCGTCGGTGAGATGGATGGTGCGTGCAGACACCAAGTCCGCCGTGAAGGAGACGTGCCAGCGAACGTCAAACTCCATCTCGATACGGCGCATTCTACTACGGAGCGCACACACCCCTCTCTTCTTCTTTCCATCAAAATGGGCCGGCCCATTTTAACGCACGGGAATCTCTTCTGCCATGTTTTAGGAAGTTCCAAGAAGCTTGCAGGGCCGGTTTTGAAAAACTTCTGGAAGCTTCCGCTCGATTTGTTATTTTTATCTGGTTTTCTGGACCGGCTTTTCTTATGTTTTATTTTTTCCTTTTTCATAATTTGTTCTTTCTTTTTCCTTTTCCTTTTTTCTTTTTCTATGAACTTTTTTTCCAAATAGATGAACTTTTTACAAATTTGATAAATTGTTTTTCAAAATCGATGATTTTTTTAAATTCATGAACTTTTGTGAAAATCAATGAACTTCTTTTCAAATTCGTGAACATTTTTCAGAATTTATGATCTTTTTTCGAAATCGATAAACTTTTTTCAAATTTGAAACTTATTTGCAAATTGATGAACCTTTTATTTTCGAATTCATGATTTTTTTTTTCAAATTTGCTAACTTTTTCCAAAAAACTATGTACTTCTTATGGATTCCATGAACCTTTTTTTTCAATTCCTGAATCTTTTTCATTTCATGTCTTTCTAAAAAGTCAACGGTCAACATGGGCACTCGTCACTTTTTTTTTGAATGAGCGATCAAGGGAACCGAAACCAGCGCTCACACGTTTGTCTGGGCATGCCCATGAAGGGAGGAGCATGAGTGCTCGTTCTCCTAACCAATGCAGAATGTGTCGGTCAGAAGCTCCCGTACGACACATATGACACGAACGCAAGAAGGCATGGACATGGAGCCCGAAGCAGAGAGGCATGGGATACTCGGCCCAAAATAAAATTTTGAAAATCTTTATACAAAAGTATGAGCATTATGTTATTACTTGTAAACATTATTTAAAATTGGGAGAACACTTTTTAAAATTTGTAGAGCATCTTACAAAATGTTCGAATTTTAAAGAAATGTTCCAGCATTCAAATGTTGTCCAGAAATTTTAAAAATTGTTCATAAATTAAAAATGATTTTAAAAAGTATCCACTTTTCCAAAAAAAGGAAAAAAAATGAATTTTTCGGGGAGTTTCAAATGTCCCGGTTTCAAATTGTTTGCAAGTTTCAAAAAATGTTCGTGTTTTCAAATTTTGTTCACGAGTTTAAAAATAGTCCGTGTTCCAAAAATTGATCACATTTCTAAATTTTTTTGGAACTTCAAAAGTATGTTCCCGTTTCTCCAAATGCTCGTGTTTTTAAAAAATGTTTGAATTTAAAGAATGTTCGCAAACCAGAATGTTTTGCGTCTGAAATTTTAGAAATGTTCGGATCTGCGCTGGTGCTGGTTCTTAATGTTTGTCTTTTACATAGACACCAATGTTCGCTGGGTCTACTTTTTCATTTCTACGCAAACAAATGCGTGGCCTCACGTGCTGTGTAGGCGCTGGCTGTATATATTACCCGGCGTTGCAAATCGCGTGTTACTTTTTTGGGTAGACAGATATGAACAAAAGGCAGCCTGTCCTCCACATCTCTGGCGCTTCGGATCGTTCACATGCATGCATGCAAAAAGCAAAGCTGAGTCGACCACATTTTCCTACTGATAATAATATGCATGGCCATCGCATTCGCATGGCAACGAAGGAAGGAAGATGTGCCTACACCAGCAGCGCGCGCCTTGCATATCTGCATGCTCGCAGTACGTTGCTTCCCTAAGAAGAAAAAGATCTCGAGTCGAGAGGACTTGACAGCACGTACCAGCATGCACTCACAGGCCGATCGAGCTAACCATCGATCGAACAGCCTCATGATCAAGACTTGGATTGACAGCCAGCTTTTGATATGAGTTTGCTTTACTCAAGGAACAAGGAGAATAACCAAAGACCAGCCAAAGGCCCAAAGCTCCGGCACGCAGGACCAACCATGCATGCATGCATGCATGCATCTCGAGCAGAAAATCCAATCAAGTTTGCTTTAAACATGACCAAATCAGACCAAGCAGGGTTTTGATTAGCTGGTGAAAAGCGCAATTTTACTCGAGTACCAGTAGTAAACAGTACGGACGAAGATATTAGTATGAAATGGAAGTAAGGAACACGATGCTAGGGGCAAATTCGTCAACAAAGGGAAATACGAGGCACTATAAAGGCCGTTCCCTGGCGCCACGATGGTGCAAACACAAGGCCAAGGAGTAGTGCTCTGCTAGGCATTCGTTCCGTGTGCTCTGCTCTTGGCATCTCCATCTACCCCTCCTTTCACGGAAGCAGAGCAGAGGGTGTGTGAGAGAGAGATGAAGGGCGTGAGGGGCATGGCCGTGGTGATGGCGCTGGCGCTGGCCGGCATGGTGGCGACCTCGTCGGCGGCCGTCTACCAGGTCGGCGGCTCCTCCGGGTGGACCATCCTCGGCAACGTCAACTACGCCGACTGGGCGGGGAAGCAGACCTTCAAAGTGGGGGACGTCATCGGTAAGTTCCTCAGTTCAGAGTAGTTTTCAGACTAGCTACACATCTGTGTTCCTCTGTGCCTGTGGTAGCTTCCTTCTTGCTGAAATTTATAGTACATCCTTGGAGATGGGAGAATTGTGAGGTTCTATGTTGGTCGATGCAAGTAACTGCAAATCTTCCGAGTAATACTTTCTTATACAGTAAAACAATACTAACTTCGTATCAAAATATAATATTTTTTTAGGCTAAACTAACCTACAAAAACATCTTACATTTTGATAAGAATGTCATACTAGTTTCTTTGTGCGATTGAAGAAAATAATGGAGTAGTTAAGTGGCACATGCTGTGATTATTGAGCAGGCAGCAACTCTTCTCCCATCTCCATGATTACTGATGCAAAGATGGAGTGCTAATGACTTGTCGCCGTCAGATGAGTACTTTAGAAATGCACCGTCATTCCTTTCTTGTGTCTTGCTTCCAGATGAAGAATCTTGCTTTAAACCATGCCATGAAAAACAAAATTCGAGAAGAAAAAAATATAGCACTTTACCTACCTGCACTGTCTTTGATTTTACTGCACGCTGCAGCACACACCTGCAAGTTTTGCGTGGTCGGCGGGTCTTAAAGGCGTTCACAGAGGTTCCATGCTGCCTGTGCACAGTATTTACATGACCCATAAATTTAGCTCACCCTCTCTGCATTACTATTCTGTGTCTATGAAGAAATGCAGAGTTCAGGTGGGCAGATCGCCGTCCGTTACTTCTTCTGTTTCAAATGAAAAGAAAAATCTACATGGACCACTTGACCTAGTGAACTCTGAATTCACGAAACTGCACATGCCATGAATCATGGCAGTTGTGCTGCCCCATTTATTGTTCTCACTGGTTGCTAGATCTGCCAGTGCACTGCCTGAGCTCTTAGTTCAGAAGAGTAAGAAATGGCTTCGGTACTGCATTGCGGTCATGTGGTGTGCCTGATGCTCCAGCATGATAGTTGCATTTCAGTACATAAGCACATAGCAGGTCTGAAACCCCTAGGAAATCATTTGCATATTGTCAAACTATTGTGAAATGAGTAATAGTTGCATCTTCCAGGCTAGTAGTTGGAGTCCTCATTGGTTGTAAAGTGAAGCACTTTGACACTTTCAATCATGAGTAAATCAGAAGCATGTGTGCACCAGCTTGCTAGGCATAGCTTTGGTATGAAAAGCCAGTGTGCTCATTTCCTCCCATCGACTGATCGATCTACCTACCTTGTGTTGCACGTTTTGGTCCATCGCTAATACTTTGCGCTTTGCGTGAAGGATCATTACCTCCATTTGGCCTAATAGAAAAGATTATGGCAAAGTTATTCTTGATCAAAGATGGTGTAAAGAGTAAACACGTTTGAACTGCTTAATTATGTGATCATGGCGGTAATTATAATGGCGTGGCTGCTTGTTGTACTGCGCGCAGAGTTCAAGTACCCGCAGGGCATCCACAACGTGCTGGAGGTGAACAAGGCGGACTACAGCAGCTGCACCAATTCGACGCCCATCGCCACCCACACCTCCGGCGACGACAAGGTCACCATCAAGAGCCCCGGCCACCGCTTCTTCATCTGCGGCGTGCCGGGCCACTGCGCCGCCGGCCAGAAGCTCAACGTCCGCGTGCTCAAGTCACAGAAGGCCCGCTCCTCGGCCCCGTCCCCGTCCCCGGCGCCCTCCGCCACCGCGCCGGCGCCGGCTGCGGCGTCCCCGCGCGCCGGAGACACCAGCGGGAGCAGCGCCTCGACCCCTCCCGCCGCGGCGACGTCGTCTGACGGAGGGGCAGCGACGACCGCGCCCGCGCCCAACTCCAACGGCGCCGGCGTCGTCCGCGCGGGCTATGCCGTGGCATTGGCCGTGGCCGCGTCCATGACGATGCTACAGTAGATTGCCGTCCTCCATTCCGCCGGTCTTGCGTGGATCTCTCGGTGTCCGATTCTTTTTCCAGTTATGCGTGGAGTGTTAATTCTTGATTTCAGACGGTTTGAGGGGATGTTCGGTTTGACAAGGATTGCCGTGGATTAAGAGCGATTGATTGGCAGGAATTTGAGCTATATTCACTGCTAATCCCTGCCAAACCTCCTCAAACCGAACAGGGCAAGTGTTTTCAGCTTATCTCTGTGTTTACCTGTTTTTGACTCTGGTGTGTATCCATGGATATGTTGTACTTGTGTATCGTATATCAGGGTTGTAAATGTTACACGTTTCATATGCAATATTTCTTCGAGAGGTAGTTGCGATTTTTCTACTGTTGATTGATGGACCTTTTTCTTGCAAGAATACTGTTGGTGGACTTAGAGCAACTCTAGGAGAATCTCTAGAAGTCTGCATTGTCCTTGAGAACTGCAAATACAGGTTTAAACCCTACTCTAACAGAATCTCTTAAGTGTAAAATATCCATATATTTTCAGGGTATAACCTAAAAAAATCACCATACTCATAGGACCTTCCCCAAAAATTCTCATTGTTTATTTCATGATAATACGTGACTCATTTATATCATAATGTTCATAGTACAAGTCACGTATATACCGACCTGAAAAAACTGAAAAGATAGCATAACACTAGCCTTTGCACAGAGGAACACCAGCCAATAAGTAAAATTACAAACAAGACTGAAGAATCCTCTAAGCTTGACACCAACGCCCGTCACCTGCCTCTGGCACCACCATAGCAGCCACCAAAGGAGAAAATGGCAGACCACCTCCACACCGAGCTCGACGCGGCTCCATCGCTGATATGCAACTTTGCGGACCTCCAAGGTGGCTCGCCAATAAAGGTGAAACCATTGCCGTTGAATGAATCAGATCGGGGCAACACCCCGGACACGCCATCGAACTCCAGATCTGGCACCCCCGCCCAACAAAGACATTGGAGGAGGAAACCATACCTGCCTGCCATGAACCACGAACCCGGCACATGATCCACCATCTTCCAGATACCACCGATGTAGACCAAAATCTGCATCTGCTCCCGGACTACCTCCCAAGCTCCGCGCCGGCGCCGGAGCAAACATCGTCACAACGGTGGAGCCCGAGGACACAGGTCCACCACGAGGATTCCGTCGCCGCCGCACCATCGATCCTTGCTTGAACAGACTGGTTTCCAAATCCACCCCAAAAATGGATCGCCTCATTGGGAAAGGATCTGAAGATTTATTAGTCGGCGCCGTCATCGCCACGGCCAAAGCCATGACGATGAACAACCTAAAACCCTAGGAAACTAGTGCCTAAACCAATCCACCCGCGTGGATCCGGTGACCCCCCTCACCACCGACGACCGAGGTCGTCAGCGGAGAGGAGCCGCCGGAGGATGCCGGCAGAAGAAGGCGCCCTAACGGGTGGATCGTTCTTCTCCTGGAGGAAAGAAAGCGATACAGACGCATGTGTACCAAAAAAAATTCCCGTTGTTGGCGGGAGGGAAGTTTCACCCCAATCAATCTCATACATCTCATCTTCCTTCCGCACAGCCTCAGTGACCTTGCCTTCGACATCATGGACACCGCGTACCACGCCGTGTCCCCTTTCCTCCTGCCTAATCGACTAGTTATGGTGTTCTTATATATTTTTAGTTTTTGTAATGAATGCTTGACACATTTTGAATAAAGCTGGATTTTTGTATCATTGTAATGTAGAGTTCGGGACGTCACTACAGGAATCATCGAATATGCGGACGCCCAAAGATATGCCGATGGGCCCCGTCGGCATAGATTGAGCTAAGCCGACAGCCAGGGAGAACCGTCAGCAAGCCCAGGCCATCGGCAAAGCTCATGTCGACGGTGATTGTCGCCATACCACGACCGTCGGCAAATCGCCCATCTAAGCCGACGGTGGCCATCGACATATCTCTCATATAGGTCGATCATGGCCATCGTCATAGGATGGCCCGTTGGCATAGGACCCATGGGCTGACGGAAGGGTGACACCATTAGAGCTATGCCAATGGCTCGATGTTTTTTCATTTATCTTTTACTTTTTTTAATGCTTTTAAAAAGGTTGAACTTTTGGTTTCAAATATGACATGTCTAAACTTAAACATATACTCCCTTTGTTCCTAAATGTAAGTTTTTTTAGGGATTCCACAACAAACTACATACAGATGTATATAGACATATTTTAGAGTGTAAATTCACTCATTTTGCTTCGTATGTAGTCCATAGTGGAATCTCTAAAAAGACTTATATTTAGTAATGGAGGAAGTACAAATTATATATCAATTTGGGGTAGAGTTTTTCAAAGATTATGAATATTCACTTTTTCTATTTTTGAATACGTTAAAAATGCAACCATGTGTATTTTTGTAAATAGGTCCTTATACTTCGTAAAAATCACAAGTAATTCATACTTACATCCATTTTCACAAACTTTATATGTTTTTAGATCGAAAACTTGAAAGGATTATGTTGGTATACTATGTTTCAAAAGTTCAAAACTAACTAAAACCATGTTTGATTTACATTGTGTTCAAAATACCAGGCATGACCGTTCATAGTTAAGGGTGGAATATTGCAAATAATTTATTAGACTCATGAAATAGCTACATGTGTATCTAAAAGTGATTTCTTGAAAAAACCATGAGGAAACTATAAGGCAGCTCTAGTTCAAATTTGACCCGGTTCCTAGCTAGTTGTGTAACCAAAAATAAATTTTGGAAAAAATCATGCGTAAACTATGAGGCGGCTCTAGTTCAAATTTGACTCGGTTCATAATGAATCTGCAGAAATCTACAATTTGACGAGAGGTGGATGGAAACCTTAATTTTAACTATTTGGTTGTGTGTACATATATAAAATGTTGACTAAAATTGTTGAAAATTGATTTAGTCCAATTCCACAACAACTTTTTGGTAGGTTCTTCACAGAAAACCCTTTTTTAGTTCTCAAAAATTAGAAAATGAACATTTTGCGCAAAGAAAGTGACAACTCTCTTCATCAACATTATTTGCCTTTCCAAGAGGCACCCTTGTACACAATATGAGATCATTTGAATAAACTATGCCTTGAATGTGGCCATAAATTTGGTCATTTGACTTCAAATTCATGAATCCTCATACATGATAACTCATTTCTGATTTTTTTTAAATAATTGTTGTATTTCAAGTTTGTTATTTTTTTTGGAAAACATTGCACATATAATGACACAATGTGAAGATTTTCTATTTTTTATTTTTAATTTCTTACGCCGATTTCAAATATCCGTATGAACTGTGGTTTGACAACAAATTTAAGCTGTCGTTTCTTAAAGTTTGGGGATGCAATGCTTATGTCAAAAGGCTTCAGCCTGATAAGCTCGAACCCAAATCGGAGAAGTGCGTCTTCGTAGGATACCCTAAGGAAACAATTGGGTACATCTTCTACCACAGATCCGAAGGCAAGATTTTTGTTGCCAAGAATGGAACCTTTCTAGAGAAGGAGTTTCTCTCGAAAGAAGTGAGTGAGAGGAAAGTAGAACTTGATGAGGTAATTGTTCCTTCTCTCAAATTTGGAAAGTAGCTCATCCGAGAAATCTGTTCCCATGATGCCTACACCAACTAGAGAGGAAGCTAATGATAATGATCATGAAACCTCGGATCAAGTTACTACAGAACCTTGTAGGTCAACCAGAGCACAATCCGCACCGGAGTGGTACGGAAATCCTGTTCTAGAAGTCATGTTTCTTGATCTTGACGAACCTACGAACTATGAAGAAGCTATGATGAGCCTAGATTCCGATAAATGGCTTGAGGCCCTGAAATCTGAGATAGGATCCATGTATGAGAACAAAGTGTGGACTTTGGTGGATTTGCCCGATGATCGGCGACCCGTAGAGAATAAATGGATCTTCAAGAAGAAGACTAATGATGATGGTAATGTTACTGTCTATAAAGCTCGACTTGTTGCAAAAGGTGTTCGACAAGTTCAAGGAGTTGACTACGATGAGACTTTCTCACCCATAGTGATGCTTAAGTCTGTCCAAATCATGTTAGCAATTGCCGCATTTTATGATTATGAAATCTGGCAAATGAACATCAAAACTGCATTCCTTAGTGGATTTCTTAAAGAAGAGTTGTATATGATGCAACCAGAAGGTTTTGTCGATCCTAAAGGTGCTAACAAAATGTGCAAGCTCCAGCGATCCATCTATGGACTGGTGCAAGCATCTCAGAGTTGGAATATACGCTTTGATGAGTTGATCAAAGCATATAGTTTTATACAGACTTGTGGTGATGCCTGTATTTACAAGAAAGTGAGTGGGAGCACTACAACCTTTTTGATAAGTATATGTGAATGACATATTGTTGATCAGAAATGATGTAGAATTTTCTGGAAATCACAAAGGAGTGTTTGAAAGAAGTTTTTCAAAGAAATACCTCGGTGAAGCTGCTTATATATTGGGCATCAAGATCTATAGAGATAGATCAAGCCGCTTGATAAAACTTTCGATGAGTACATACCTTGATAAGATTTCGAAGGAGTTCAAAATGGATCAGTCAAAGAAGGAGTTCTTGCCTAAGTTGTAAGGTATGAAGTTGAGTAAGACTCAAAATCCGACCATGACAGAGGATAGAGAGAGAATGAAAGTCATTCCCTATGCCTCAGCCATAGGTTCTATAAAGTATGCCATGTTGTATACCAAACCTATTGTGTACCTTGCCATGAGTTTGGCAAGGGGGTACAATAGTGGTCCAGGAGTAGATCACTAGACATCGGTCAAAATTATCCTTAGGTACCTAAAGAGGACTAAGGAAATGTTTCTCGGTTATGGAGGTGCCAATGAGTTCGTCATAAAGGGTTACATCAATGCAAGATTTGACACTGATCTGGATGACTCCGAGTCTCAATCTAAATATATATTGAAAGTGGGAGCAATTAGATAAAGTAGTTCCGTGTAGAGCATTGTAGATATAGAAATTTGGAAAATACATATGGATCTAAATGTGGCAGACCTGTTGACTAAACTTCTCTCACAAGCAAAACATGGTCACACCTTAGTACTCTTTGGGTCTTAATCACATGGCGATGTGAACTAAATTACTGACTCTAGTATACCCTGTGGGTGTTGGCCACATGGCGATGTGAACTATGGGTGTTAATCACATAACGATGTGATCTATTGGTGTTAAATCACATGGCGATGTGAACTAGATTGCCGACTCTAGTGCAAGTGGGAGACTGAAGGAAATATGCCCTAGATGCAATAATAAAGTTGTTATTTTATATTTCCTTATATCATGATAAATGTTTATTATTCATGCTAGAATTTGTATTAACCGAAAACTTGAGAAATGTGTTGATACATAGACATAACACCGTGTCCCTAGTAAGCCTCTACTGCACTAGCTCGTTAATCAAAGATGGTTAAGTTTCCTAACCATGAACATGTGTTGTCATTTGATGAACGGGATCACATCATTAGGAGAATGATGTGATGGACAAGACCTCCTTATCTTAGCATAATGATCATTAAATTTTATTGCTATTTCTTTCTTCATGTCATATACATATTCCTTTGACTATGAGATTATGCAACCCCCGGATACCGGAGGAATGCCTTGTGTGCTATCAAACATCACAACGTAACTGGGTGATTATAAAGATGCTCTACAGGTGTCTCCGAAGGTGTTTGTTGGGTTGGCATAGATCGAGATTAGGATTTGTCACTCCGAGTATCAGAGAGGTATCTCTGGGCCCTCTCGGTAATGCACATCATAAGAAGCCTTGCAAGCAAAGTGACTAATGAGTTAGTTGCAGGATGATGCATTACAAAACGAGTAAAGAGACTTGCCGGTAACGAGATTGAACTAGGTATGAAGATACTAATGATCGAATCTCAGGCAAGTAACATATCGATGACAAAGGGAATAACGTATGTTGTCATAACGGTTCGACCGATAAAGATCTTCGTAGAATATGTAGGAGCCAATATGAGCATCCAGGTTCCGCTATTGGTTATTGACCGGAGAGGTGTCTCGGTCATGTCTACATAGTTCTCGAACCCGCAGGGTCCGCACGCTTAACATTCGATGATGATTTGTATTATCTGAGTTATGTGATTTGGTGACCGAATGTTGTTCGGAGTCCCGGATGAGATCACGGGCATGACGAAGAGTCTCGAAATGGTTGAGAGGTAAATATTGGTATATTGGATGATAATATTCCAACACCGGAAGTGTTCCGGAATGTATCGGGTACATACCGGAGTATCGGGGGGGGGGGGGGGGGGGTTACAGGAATCACCCGCGGGAAGATATGGGCCTTAGGAGGGAGCACACTAGCCCACAGAGGGGTGGCACCCCCCCATGGAAGGAGGCCGAATTGGAGTAGGAGGAGGGAGCGACGGCCCCCTCTTTTCCTCCTTCCCCGTCTCTTCCCCTCTTTCCATTCCGGTAAAAGGAAGGGGGGGGGGGACGAATCCAACTAGGAGCCCAAGTAGGATTCCTCCTACTTGGGCAGGCCTAGGGCTGCCTCCCTCCCTCTCCCTCCTTTATATACGTGGGGAGGGGGCGCCTAGAACACACATCAACTATTCCTACCCGTGTGCGGCGCCTCCTTCCATAGTTTACGCCTCCGGTCATATTTTCGCAGTGCTTAGGCGAAGCCCTGTGCGGATCACTTCACCATCATCGTCACCACGTCGTCGTGCTCACGGAACTCATCTACTTCCTCAACACTCTGCTGGATTAAGAGCTCGAGGGACGTCATTGCTACGTCTTGATCTTGCGTTGGTTTTCCTTGAAGAGGAAAGGGTGATGCAACAATAGTAGCGTAAGTATTTCCCTCAGTTTTTGAGAACCAAGGTATCAATCCAGTAGGAGGCTCCTCAAAAGTCCCACGCACCTACACAAACAAACAAAGAACTCGCAACCAACGCAATAAAGGGGTTGTCAATCCCTTCACGACCACTTGCAAAAGTGAGATCTAATAGAGATAGTATGATAAGATAAATATATTTTTGGTATTTTATAATATATATGCAAAAAGTAAAGATGCAAATAAAAGTAGATTGGAAGAAAATATGATAAGAGATAGACCCGGGGGCCATAGGTTTCACTAGTGGCTTCTCTCAAGATAGCATAAGTATTACGGTGGGTGAACAAATTACTATCGAGCAAATGATAGAAAAGCAAATAATTATGAGATTATCTAGGCATGATCATGTATATAGGCATCACGTCCGTGACAAGTAGACCGACTCCTGCCTGCATCTAGAGTATTAAGTCCATAAAGAACAGAGTAACGCATTAAGCAAGACGACATGATGTAGAGGGATAAACTCAAGCAATATGATATAAACCCCATCTTTTTATCCTTGATGGAAACAATACAATACGTGCATTATTGCCCCTGCTGTCACTGGGAAAGGACACCGCAAGATTGAACACAAAAGCTAAGCACTTCTCCCATGGCAAGAAAGATCAATCTTGTAGGCCAAACCAAACTGATAATTCGAAGAGACTTGCAAAGATAACTCAATCATACTTAAAAGAATTCAGAGGAGATTCAAATATTCCTCATAGATAAACTTGATCATAAACCCACAGTTCATCGGATCTCGACAAACACACCGCAAAAAGAGTTTACATCGAATAGATCTCCACAAGAGAGGGGGAGAACATTGTATTGAGATCCAAAAAGAGAGAAGAAGCCATCTAGCTAATAACTATGGACCCGTAGGTCTATGGTAAACTACTCACAACTCATCAGAGGGGCAAGGATGTTGATGTAGAAGCCCTCCATGGTCCACTCCCTCTCCGGCGGAGCGCCGGCGAAGGCTCCAAGATGAGATCTCGCGGATACAAAAGGTTATGGCGGTGGAAATTGTGTTTCGTTGGCTCCCTGGATGTTTTCAGGGTACTTAGGCTTATATAGGAGGAAGTAGTACGACGGTTGTCGCCCGAGGGGCCCACGAGACAGGGGGGCGCGCCCTGTAGGGGGGGGGCTCCTATCTCGTGGAGGCCTCGGCTGCTTCTTGACTTGCACTCCAAGTCCTCTTGACCACGTTCGTTCCAAAAATCACGCTCCCGAAGGTTTCATTCCGTTTGGACTCTGTTTGATATTCCTTTTCTTCGAAATACTGAAATAGGCAAAAAAACAGTAATACGGGTTGGGCCTTTGGTTAGTAGGTTAGTCCCAAAAATGATATAAATATGTAAAATAAAGCCCATAAACATCCAAAAGGGGTAATATAATAGCATGGAAGAATCAAAAATTATAGATACGCTGGAGACTTATCAGTCATCGCGCTGAACATGTGCAAAACTCGAAGGTGTTGTACGTTCAGTACTTGATCGCGAGAAGAAGTTCGACTACATCAACCACGTTAGCAAGCGCTTCCGCTTTCGATCTACGAGGGTATGTGGACACACTCTCCCCCTGTCGTTGTTATGCATCTCCTAGATAGATCTTGCGTGAGCGTAGGAAATTTTTTGAAATTGAATGCTACGTTTCACAACATTTCCGTCATCTCCAAAACTTTTCCATCGTTTTCGAAACTTTTCCGGTGACTTTCTCTCTGAATCCTTGTCTAGTATTCGATAGATAGATGACCCTTAAGCGTGTGAACCTGTAGGTTCGGTGAAGTATAGACATGAAGGGAACACTTCCCAATCAATGATCAATTGCGGATCCGTGGACATCCATATTGACCCCTATACCAACACAAATAAATATTCGAGTGAGCCTCTAGTTGTCGTGTGCTATTCTAGTTGCTTGACGATATATTACAAACACTTGAGGTGAAACTTTTCGGCATCCCCGTGAATTAACAACATGTCCACTATGCCAATTACCTCGTTACCGGTTTTGTTCTCTTTTCTCGTTTCTACGTTCTGGCATCTTTGTGATCAAATCACAATGTATCTGGCCAGATAATGATGGATACCATAACACCGAGAGGGCCCAAGAATATCTCTCTATCATCAGAGGAGCAAATCCCAATCTTGAGCTATCAATTTTCATGTCATACCATTCCGTGAACCCGCAAGCCGTCGTAATAGCCACCCTGTTACAGATGACATTTAACAAACCCCAAATTTCATGAAGCAAGTACGAAGGAACTCAATACTCTCATGATCGAAGGAATTATGAAAACGTTTACTTCCTCTGTGTTATTGTGTTATTAATCATGAACTTGCGACGGATGTATATCATTGCATAACATCAAATTGGGTCGATTCAACACAAGTGTTCTTCTAACACTTTGTCCTCAAAAGTTGTTGGCAAAGTCATGCCCATGATTAGGAAATTAGAACCATCATGCAACACTTGATCTAGTCTTACATGCACAACTAGGAATACATTTTTACCGTCTATTATTCCACACGTGCACATGAGTTTCCCTCTGAGCCTCGTAGTTATTACAGACTCGAGAATCGTTGTCGTTATAGCATGGAACACAAACATCAATTACACACTTGGAGATAGAAAATAACTATTATCATTGCCTCTAGGATATATCTCCTATAGGCGGGCGACACATTTTTATTACAGTTTCAAATCCATCCTCGACACGCAACCGGGCGGTGTTTTCTCCAACCTTGATACGCAACCGAGGGCCACATTTTTGTCCTAGTTGCAAGTCCATAGTCGACAGGCAACTGGACCCAATCCATTTTGGTTGATGTTACAAGCCCACCCTGGACACGCAACTAGGGGTGGTGGCAACCCTTTTGCAACTCCACCCTAGATACACAATTGGGGGTCCGACCCATTTTTGTCCTATTTGCATGTCCATCCTTCGCACAGAATTGGACCTAAACCATTTTTCCATAGTTGCAAATCCAAACTCGACAAGCAACTTGGGCTGCGACCAAGTTTTGTCCCAGTTGTATGTCCATCCTCGACACACAACTTGGGGGGTTGCTTTTTGTCCCAGTTGCAATTCCACCCTCGATATGTAATTGAGGGCCCTAATCATTTTTGTCGCATCCTCGACACTCAATTAGACCTGGCCCATTTTTGTTCCAGTTGCAGGTGCACACTCGACGCGCAACTAGGGTGTGGGGCGATCCCTTTTTGTCTTAGTTGCAACTCCACCCATGATATGCAACTGGGGGCTCAATCCATTTTTGTCCCGGTTGCAAGTCAATCCTCGACATGCAACCACTACTAGGGAAAAGCCTATACACAGAACTTTACCAGCAATGCGTGTTAAAAAAGGGCGCTACTGCTAGACAGCAGTAGTGCGTGAAAAATAACCGCGCTGCAGAAACATATATAGCAGTAGCGCGTGCCTCTGTAAAAGCACTACTACAAAAAGTCCCACCACTAAGCCAATCGCCTACACATAGTAGTAGCGCTCTTTTAGAAACAGTGCTGCCGCTAATTTTGTTGTAGCAGCGCGTTTATGTGTAAGGTGCTACTGCTAACGAAAATAAAATAAAATGAAAAACAAGTAGAGAAGTAAATGAAAATGAAAGAAATAGAAAAAGGAGAAAGGAAAAAAAATATAAAATGTAAAGAAAAATAAATGAAAAAAGGGAAGAAAGGAGAAAGGAATAGCAGTAGCGCGTTTCAGGAAACACGCTGTAGCTAACTTAGCTATAGCGCGTTTTCAATAACGCGCTACCGTTATGTTTCACTTAAACAGCGGTTTCCCTCCCTCCGACCACCACTTCTTCCCCAAATCCCTCGCCCTCGCTGTTGTCTCCCCAATTCACCATTGCCCCACTTCGCCGCCGTCTCCTGCGGGCGTGGACGCCCGCAACCTCACTGTATTCCCCCGAGGCCGCCGCCCGAGGCCGCCCTCAGCCTCATCGCCGCCGCCCGAGGCCGCCCATGACCTCAGCGTCGCCGCCCTCCACCTCACTGCCGCCCGAGCCCGCCCAGGACCGCCGTTTCCCGTGCTCGAGCCCGCCCTCTCCGCCCCTGCCTCTGTCGCCGAGCAGCTCCCCGCCACCTCTCTCCCCTCTCTGTAAGTCCCCCACCCCTCCCCCCACTCCTCCCTCTCTGCATTTTAGAGTAAAAATTAGTAGAGCAAAAGTTAGTTTATAGCAAAAAAATTAGTTTAGAGCAAAGGATGTTAAGTAGTAGATGTTAGAGAAAAAATTAGTTTAGAGCAAACAATTTGGTTTACAACAAAAGTTAGTTAGGGCAGTAGGGTTTAATTAGGGTAGATGCTGCTTGTAGTATATAGTGATACTAGTAGATGTTAATTAGGTTAGGGCTGTAGTGGTACTAGTAGATGTTAATTAGATATTTTTCAGTTAGGGCAGTAGAGTTTTGCTAGGTTAATTAGGTTAGTAGTGCTGCTAGTAGTAGTGGTACAGTAGGTTAATTAGGTGAAGTTAAATGAATAACCTAAATGAATGAAATTAGTAGTTAACTGTTTTTTTCTTTCATCATTATAGAGCACTAAAGTTAACTGAATTTTGTTCTATTAGTAGTTAAATGAATTTTCTTCTACACTTTGTTTTTGAATTAGCTTGTGAAATTTGGACATGTGGTTGCTCGTGTATATTTGGACATGTGTTGCGCTATCGGAGAGGGATATTTGAACACTGTTTCCAGGGAATGAAGCTGAGTGGCCTATGTTTTGCCGGAATGTTGATTCATTTCCGTTCCGGCAAATGTCAGGTTCTCGATTTGTCCACTTTTTAGCAAAGGTCATGCCGGAATTTTCCGTGAATTTCGGCATGACTTGTGCTACAAACTAGGACATATCGAATGCCCGGGATTTGCCGCACCGGGAAGGAGTCAACGTTCCTGCAAAACAATAGGCCTTTTTTATGTCATTATTCATTTTATTAGGTCTAGAATTAATTGACTAGATTTAATCATAGGAAACATGGCTAGCAACGATGAAGGACAGGGTTCTGGTGATTGCGACGACGTCTACCGGGCAACAGACGAATTTTTGAGCCTTCCGACGATCAACCGATGTTGTTGCTGGGCCCATCGGTGGCATCGGGGACTGAGTCCGACACGCAGACTGGTGCTGAGACTGTGACCAGCGCTGAGATTCAGACCGGCATCGTGACAGGTGCTGAGACTGAGACCGGTGCTGCCTCGGGGAGCGGAGCCGGTGTAGAACCGAAAGCAAGGAGGCAACGACTTCCTAACAAACTCAGGACTACTAGACTGGTGGTCATGGAGGTGCACGATGGTAATTTTGAGCCAAAGACGCCCGAGGAAGCGCGCTCGTGCTATGGCAATCAAATAGGCTGCATCGTACGGGCAACCGCCACCATCAACGATGAGACACTACAGATGATAGATAATATGAGGCCCTCCCTCCTTGTCGGTGTCAAAACCGGCGGATCTCGGGTAGGGGGTCCCGAACTGTGCGTCTAGGCGGATGGTAACAGGAGACAAGGGACACGATGTTTTTACGCAGGTTCGGGTCCACTCGATGGAGGTAAAACCCTACTCCTGCTTGATTAATATTGATGATATGGGTAGTACATGAGTAGATCTACCACGAGATCAGAGAGGCTAAACCCTAGAAGCTAGCCTATGGTGTGATTTTTGTTCGTCCTACGAACTAAAACCCTCCGGTTTATATAGGCACCAAAGAGGGTTAGGGTTACACAGATTTGGTTACAATGGTAGGAGATCTACATATCCATATCGCCAAGCTTGCCTTCCATGCCAAGGAAAGTCCCATCCGGACACGGGACGAAGTCTTCAATCTTGTATCTTCATAGTCCAGGAGTCCGACCAAAGGTGATAGCTCGGCTATTCGGACACCCCCTAATCCAGGACTCCCTCAGTAGCCCCTGAACCAGGCTTCAATGACGACGAGTCCGATGCGCATATTGTCTTCGGCATTGCAAGGCGGGTTCCTCCTCCGAATACTTCATAGAAGATTTTGAACACAAGGATAGTGTCCGGCTCTATAAACTAAGTTCCACATGCCACCGTAGAGAGAATAATATTTACACAAATTCAATCTGCTGACATATTCTGTGGCGTGACATCACACCACGGCCAAGCCTTTATTCGAATCATTTTTACTGTCCCACCTCAGCGCGTTTAGCGAGGCGGTTTCCTTGGCATGTCTTGTCAAAGCAGAGATCGTGTCCCCTTATTCCGGGATTCTCTTCAATACGGGCATGGGTACCCCAACCGCGCCATTGATTACGGCGCTTGGGAGATAAGTGAGTTTTACCAGGCTGGTGGGGACGCATAGCTTCGTCCGCCCATATAAGGGGATAAGGATCCACCCTTTTACCTACGCCTTCTTCCTCCTTAGCTCATCCATTTCCGCGCACTCGAGCTCCAGAGCCCAAGTCCGCACATCCACCTCGACCTTCTCCAACCATGTCCGGAGCGGGAGGCAGGTGGATGGCCTCCTCCGTCACGGAGGGGCAAATCAAAAAGCTGAGGAAAGCCAGATACCTGTCCAACGACATCGCGCACCGGCTCCCAGATGAGGGGCAGCTCATCCCCACCCCCAGGCCCCATGAGAGGGTCGTGTTTCTCCCCCATTTCCTCCGCGGACTGGGCTTTCCTCTTCACCCATTTGTCCGGGGGCTCATGTTGTACTATGGCCTGGATTTCCACGATCTGGCCCCGAACTTTATCCTCAACATCTCGGCGTTTGTCATCGTGTGCGAGGTCTTCCTCCGCATCCAGCCCCACTTCGGCTTATGGCTAAAGACTTTCAATGTCAAGCCGAAGGTTGTGGGCGGCTGGCAAGCGGAGTGCGGAGGCGCCATGGTGGGCAAGACAGCCAACGTCACATGGATCGAGGGCTCCTTTGTGGAAACCATCAAAGGGTGGCAATCGGGGTGGTTCTACATCACCGAGCCGCGTGACCCTGAATGGGCAGCGGCCCCCGAGTTCCGATCTGGCATCCCCACACGGCTCACCTCATGGAAAGAGACGGGCCTGTCATGGGGTAATCCGGAAGAGGCGACCGGACTCCAAACTTGCGTCTAGAACCTGATGGACAAGAAGGTTAAACTCGTCAACGTAGTCCAGGTCATGCTCTTCCGCCGGATCCTCCCGTGTCAACGGCGGGCGTTTAATCTGTGGGAATTGGACCCGACCCAGCACCAAACTCTGTCCAGGCTCTTTGACACAACGCATGAAGATGCTTGGAAGGTGCTTTTCAAGAGCTCCGAGGTTCACCCTCCCACTACCGAGGATCGCGGATTCTGCACGAAGCGCCAAGCCAGCGCGGTAAGCTTTAGTTTACCCATTACAGGGTACTTGTTTTTCATAGTTTGACTCTATGCGGGATCTAAACTCCCATTCCTTTAACAGGACTGGCAGAAGAAGGCCGGACAGATCAACTGTCCGGCTCCTTTGCCCGATGGCCCAGCAGACGCACGCTTGATGAAGCTGCTGGTCCCGGCACCTCACGTGGTGCCGGAGAAGAAGGCCAAGAAGAAGGCCGCGGAAACTTGAAGGAGCTCCCGGCGCCTGGTGGTGTCGGACTCATCGCCCGACGACCCCGAAGCGCGCTCCTCCTCTGAAGACGAGGAGGAGGAAGAAGAAGCCTCTCCCCCTCCAACGGGGGGAGGAAAGAAAAGGAAGGCCACCCCAACTGGGGAGGCTGGAGGGTCCAAGAAGGGGAAGACCCTTCTTCCGGACTATGCCTCCGACGCCAAAGACAGCGGAGAGGAGTGGCTAACTAGGGCCAAGCCCCTGGCAACATCGTAAGTATCCGGATACCAGAATAACTCATGGCGTTCCTTTAGTGCACAGTACCTTCTGACGCCGAATATAATTATGCAGTCCGCCCAAGGCCCAGCTCGACGCTTCATCGAGCGGATCCATGGATCTGTCGGATATGAATAGTCTTTCACTCCCGACCGCTACCTCCCCTCGCCCCACGGATGATGCCGAGGTGGAGTCCCAAAAGGGGATGGGCCAGGAGGAGCCAGCCCCGGAGGCACCACAAGGCGACCTTTCGGAGTCCAGGCCCAAAGGGGGCAAAACCCCACAGGGCTCTAAGCCCGGTCCTGGGCCGGACGCCGCACCGGAACCTTTAGTGGTTCCGGAGTATGGTAGGCGGCCCCTTCGTAAGAAGGGCAAGCCTACAACGCCGGTGGCCTCCGTCCAACTGGAGGCGCCGGACAATTTTTTGGAGGCGCTTAACGGTGCCTCCATCAACGAGGAGCACCACACTATTATGAGTGCGGTGATCTAGAAGGTTCAGTCTGCCAAGAGCGGGCTGAGAGAAGCCTGTGCCAGCCTTCTAATAGGCTTTGAGGTATGTATGTAAAACATGTGAAAATGTCACGGCATAGACAGTAGCCCCTGATGCTCAGTTTGGTGTTCGGAAAGAAAAGCCGGACCGAGGATCTAAAAAAATGTCAATATGGGAATGCAGGCCGCGCCGCTGACCTCTACCGCACTGACTGCGGAGGTCGATGCATTGAAGCAGAGCCTCGAGCGGTCCGAGAACGAGATCGGCCTTGCCAAGAAGCAGCTCGAGGACAAGGAAGGTAGGTAGTACCTTATGTAAGTGTATATAAAAATACCTAGTTGCAAATAGTGACAGGACCAACGTGAATGTGACAGGGGCCACAACTGAGGTGGCGACCCTGAAGGAAGCGTTGTCCAGGGCCGAAGATAATGCGGCCATGGAGCGCACCGAGCGAGAGAAACAAGAGGCGCGGGTGGAGGAGGTGCGGCAAGAGCTCAATACTCTCGTGAAAAAACACGAGAGTTTGGAGCTTGACTCAAAGACGCGAGAGTCCGAGCTTGCCTCGACACTTGAAAGTGCCAAATCTGCCAAGGCCGATGCCCAAAAATCCCTCCAGGAGATTGATGCGATGAAAAAGATAGCGGCGGGTAAGGCATTCTTTATGCAAAGCAAGCATGTGAAAGTGAATTACGTGTTACTTACCCGAATCCGGAGCTCTCCAGGAGCATTCGCAGATCTGCCCCGCAGTGTGTCCGACGCTGCCGCATTCTACCGAGCCGAAGAAGGGAGCTCGACGGAGAAGGTGTTCTGGTCCCAGTATGCTGAGGCCGGACACCCGGTGCCCTTGAGCGACCAGCCGAAGCAGCTGGTCGAGCTCCGTAAGGTAGCTGAACAGGCCATGAAGGGCCTTATAGGCCGGCTGTGGCCTGGGGAGGTCCTTCATGAGAGCTACTTCGGGC
This sequence comes from Triticum aestivum, assembly GCF_018294505.1. Taxonomy (NCBI): domain Eukaryota; kingdom Viridiplantae; phylum Streptophyta; class Magnoliopsida; order Poales; family Poaceae; genus Triticum; species Triticum aestivum. The sequence goes on from NC_057807.1 coordinate 641,160,911, forward strand.
TGGTGAGGCGGCTGGTGGATGCATGTCCCTGGCTTGAAGTCATCAAGCACTCCGTCTGCATCGAAGGTGCACGTAGGGCCCTTGCCCGTGCTAAAGTGCACTGGGGCAAGATGGACGCTGAGAAGCTTGTCATGGACAGACCACCGCCAGGCAAGGAGTATTGCAAGCTCGAGATGTATTATGAGGGTGTCCTGAAGGGTGCCCGCCTTATAGCGGGTGAATGCTCCAAAGATGTAATTTTTGAGTAAACTCGCATTTGTTATCCTGTACGCTGAAAACTTGTTCATATGCGCTAAGCAACGCTTGTGAATTTAAAATATTACCTTCTGTGCGGCCGTTTATTAAATTTGAGAGATGGCGAGTCATCGGCTTCTACCCCCATGCCATGAGTGCTGGGGTGTTTGGGATAAACTTGAGCGCTCTTTTTCCCATTCTTGGGTCCTTCGAGGGAGGCGCTCAACGCAATGAACGAGGCAACCGGACTATAATGCTTGAACACTCTCACTTAGCCATAGATTTCTATAATTTTAAATTTCGGCGAAGCCCTTGGTATTCGGAAGACCGAGTTTGGGGCGCTATCCACGCCTGGGCCGGAGAAAGCCGACCCCTCGCTCTAAGCGGCATATGTCTTTAGGGACTCGAAAACCTCTCGAACAGCGACCGGCTCTCGCCCTATCATGACGGTCAGTTTTAGCTTTCTCCACTAAGGTGCTTAACCTAGCTCAACCGGGGCACAACCACAGTGGTTCTCCCAGCGATACCTTAGCCTATATAACAGAACATAAGGTACCAAAACATGGGAGTCGGCCAAACCCAACTATTGACCCAAGACATGATTCGGAGCCGATGCATATAATGCTATAAGTTCGGGGTGCCGAACTTGTGAAAGTGTTCGGACTTATCACACCATATTTTGGGGTACTTAAGCCCCTGGTGTATTTGGCCGTACCAATGTGTACGGGTGCAACATGTCATAAGTAACATATATAGATAAAAAAGGAATGCAATAATAAGCAGAAGCTATGTATTGTTTATTTAAAAAGGCTGCGGTAAAAGCAGAACGATACAAATAGTGCGATAAGAAATGGACGGGACTATTTGACATGTCCCCCTCCAGGGGTGAGCTGCGGGATGATATGTGAAACAAGTATACTGCTCGTTATAGAGACCACCTGGACACTCGACGTAGCTTCCTGCTTCCCTGGCTGTTGCATCATGTGTTCGGTGATTCTACTGCCGGACATGGCTTCTTGAGAAAGGAGTCCTGAAAGTAAGAGAAAAAAGAATGACACAATCGGTAGCCCCTGGTGCGGTTGAGCCGCCTTCTGGTCCTGCCGTGGTCGTGCCCCTCCCCTATGCCCATGGTATTTCCAGAGCGTAATTATGTACGCGTAGTACTGGTTTCGCAATTTCGCGAGGGCTGGGGTTGGGGCTGCATTGCTACACGTGCTCGGGACGTGCCAGGCGGTCTTGTTGTAGGTTACTCTGGGCGCGCTTGACGGTGTCCGGACGTTTGATAGCCAGATCCGAGGATTGCCTTGAGAGGCTGCTTTGTACTTCCGCCGCGAGGGCCGCCGTATGCTCCTCCGTTCGGAGAGAGCGTTCGGTGTTTCCGTTGACCGTAATGACTCCTCGAGGGCCTGGCATCTTGAGCTTGAGGTATGTGTAGTGCGGCACCGCATTGAACTTTGCAAACGCGGTTCGTCTGAGCAGTGCGTGATAGCCGCTGTGGAACGGGACTATGTCGAAGATTAACTCCTCGCTTCGGAAATTATCCGGGGATCCGAAGACCACTTCGAGTGTAACTGAGCCTGTACAGTTGGCCTCTACACCTGGTATGATGCCTTTAAAGGTCGTCTTTGTGGGTTTAATCCTTGAGGGGTCTATGCCCATTTTGCGCACTGTATCCTGATAAAGTAGGTTCAGGCTGCTGCCGCCGTCCATCAGGACTCTAGTAAGGTGAAATCCGTCAATGATTGGGTCTAGAATCAATGCGGCGAATCCTCCATGGCGGATGCTAGTGGGGTGGTCCCTTCAATCAAAAGTGATCGGGCAGGAGGACCACTGATTGTACTTTGGGGCGACTGGCTCCATCGCATATACGTCCCTTAGTGCACACTTCCGCTCCCTTTTGGGTATGTGGGTTGCGTATATCATGTTCACCGTCCGCACTTGTAGGGGGAAAGCCCTTCTGTCCTCTATTGTTCGGCAGCCGGGGCTCCTCCTCGTCGTTGCTATGCAGCCCCTTGTCATTGTTTTCGGCATTTAACTTGCCTGCCTGCTTGAACACCCAACAATCCCTGTTGGTGTGGTTGGCTGCTTTTTCGGGGGTGCCGTGTATCTGGCACGAGCGATCGAGTATTCGGTCCAAATTGGACGGGCCCGGAGTATTTCTTTTGAATGGCTTTTTCCGCTGACCGGGTTTAGAGCCTCTGAATCCGGCATTGACTGCCGTATCCCCAGCATTATCGTCGTTAATGCGGCACTTGTGCCTGTTGCGACGTGACCTGCTGTTGCTGTCCTTGGTATCCGAATTACCAGGGCTCTTGGTCATGTTGTTACTACGAGCTAGCCAGCTGTCCTCTCCCGCGCAAAAGCGGGTCATGAGTGTTGTGAGGGCTGCCATGGATTTCGGCTTTTCCTGTCCTAGGTGCCGGGTAAGCCACTCGTAGCGGATGTTATGTTTGAAGGCTGCAAGGGCCTCTGCATCCGGACAATCGACGATTTGATTTTTCTTGGTTAGGAACCGTGTCCAGAATTGTCTGGCCGATTCCTCTAGCTGCTGAATTATGTGGCTTAGGTCATCGTCGTCTAGTGGTCGCACATAGGTGCCCTGGAAGTTGTCGAGGAATGCGGCTTCCAGGTCTTCCCAACAACCAATTGACTCCGCTGGCAAGCTGTTAAGCCAATGCCGAGCTAGTCCTTTAAGCCTGAGTGGGAGGTATTTGATGGCGTATAGATCATCACCGCGAGCCATGTGGATATGAAGGAGGTAGTCCTCGATCCATACCGTAGGATCTGTTGTGCGATCGTATGATTCGATGTTTACGGGTTTGAAACTCTCAGGGATTTGATGATCCATTACTTCATCTGTGAAGCATAGTGGGTGTGCGGCGCCCCTGTACTGGGCTATATCACGACGTAGCTCAAATGAGCTTTGTCTGCTGTGTTCGGCTCGGTCGGATTTGCTGTATCCGGCATGACGGTTATCATCACGTGTAGTGAGGCGCCCACACGATCCGTAGATCAATCTTGTTTGCCTTGCCTTGTCCTCCAATATATCTCGTAGGTCTGGTGCATTTCCCCGTGCCTTGGTACTTTTTGAGCGACGCCGGGGTGCGGCTTGAGTGGAGGGCCGAGAGGCCTCTCTGTCGTGGCCACGAGGTGGCCGGTCGGCCGCATCATGCGCTGGTGGTGTAGGTTTGGGTGCTTCCTCCTCTAATCGGGGTAGCAGCCTACGTTTTGGGTAGCTCTTGGAGGGGCGTTCGAGTTCATACTCTTCGGCCGCAAGGACTTCAGTCCATCTCTCAGCTAGCAAGTCTTGGTCAGCTCTAAGTTGTTGCTGCTTTTTCTTGAGGCTGCTTGCCGTGGCCATAAGCCTGCTTTTGAAACGCTCCTGTTCGACGGGATCCTCAGGCACGACAAATTCATCGTCGCCGAGGCTTGCCTTGTCTTCGGAGGGAGGCATGTAATTATCGTCCTCTACCTCTCTGTCTGCCGCTCTCTCATGAGGGCTGGCTTCTCCATCCTCCTGCGCTGAATCCTGCTGGAGGGGGTTGTCTTCGGCACTTTCCAGGGTGTTATTGTCTCCCGTGCCGGAATCACCATTTTTGCTGTGGCGGGGTTTAGAGTGGCACCGCTGACACCGGCGCTTAGGCTGTTTCTTGGAGGGGTCATCCTCCGTTGTTCCATCGCCATTCCCATCTTTTGGGATGTCCACCATGTATATGTCGTATGATGAGGTGGCCTTCCAGTGCCCTGTAGGCGCTGGTTTTTGGTCGTCTCCTGCATCGTCGTCCATACCGTCGATGTCTTCGGAGTCGAAGTCGATCATGTCGGTTAAATCATCGACAGTGGCTACGAAGTGGGTGGTGGGTGGGCTTTGAATTTCTTCGTCGTCCGCATCCCAACCTTCCTGACCATAATCTGGCCAGGGCTCTCCTGATAAAGAGAGAGACTTTAGCGAATTCAGGATGTCGCCAAAGGGCGAGTGCTGAAAGATGTCCGCGGCAGTGAACTCCATGATCGGTGCCCAGTCGGATTTGATTGGCAAGGGTGCGTCAGGTTCGGAGTCCGGAGAGGAGTCTGGCACCTTGGAGTCACGAGCTTCGCAAAGGACAGGGTTGGTGTTCGGCTCGATCGTCATAGAGATAGCAGCCCCCGAGGCGGTGTCTAGCCACCCATCCTCGATCGGCGCAGTCGGCTCCGAGCTAAGGGTAGGAGCGGACACTGGTGCGGCCTCCAGGGCACTGTCCGGCGGCAGAGCTAGATCACGCCCATCGTGACAGTGCGACGCGCTTGGCTGTGGCTCGAACCCATCGAAGATCAAGTCTCCGTGGACGTCAGCCATATAGTTCAAACTTCCAAATCTGACCTGATGGCTAGGGGCGTAGCTTTCGATCTGCTCCAGATGGCCAAGCGAATTGGCCCGCAGTGCAAAGCCGCCGAATACGAAGATCTGTCCGGGGAGAAAAGTCTCACCCTGGACTACATCGTTGTTGATGATCGGAGGAGCCATTGGGCCTAAAGATGATGACACAGAGGAACTCTCAATGAAAGCACCAATGTCGGTGTCAAAACCGGCGGATCTCGGGTAGGGGGTCCCGAACTGTGCGTCTAGGCGGATGGTAACAGGAGACAAGGGACACGATGTTTTTACCCAGGTTCGGGCCCTCTCGATGGAGTTAAAACCCTACTCCTGCTTGATTAATATTGATGATATGGGTAGTACAAGAGTATATCTACCACGAGATCAGGGAGGCTAAACCCTAGAAGCTAGCCTATGGTATGATTGTTGTTCGTCCTACGGTCTAAAACCCTCCGGTTTATATAGGCACCGAAGAGGGTTAGGGTTACACAGATTCGGTTACAATGGTAGGAGATCTACATATCCGTATTGCCAAGCTTGCCTTCCACGCCAAGGAAAGTCCCATCCGGACACGGGACGAAGTCTTCAATCTTGTATCTTCATAGTCTAGGAGTCCGGCCAAAGGTGATAGTTTGGCTATCCGGACACCCCCTAATCCAGGACTCCCTCACTCCTAAAGAAGTTTCACCAGATATTCTTGTTCCTGGGCCGGAATGAAAAGGATTATGAAGATCCAGATAAGGACCCGGCAATGAAGAAGATAAACAAACACACCATGACCAAGTTTAGCGACGCGTTGGCCGCCTGGAAAGCAAGGGTGAAAGCAAGGATCGTCGACAAGGAACCCTACTACGAGATTGTAAAGGATAATCCGAGAATCACGGAAGAGCAGTTTCAAATATTCAAGGAGCCTTGCAAGGCCGAAGCTGCCAAAAAAAGGTCTAAGTACATGAAGGGGCTTCAAGAGAGGAACATTGGGAGCCACCACCTCGGAAGCCGTGGTTACGGCGGGAAGAGGTCCAAATGGGCCAAGGAGGACGCGGAAGCCGCGAGTCTGGGCATCCCAGACCCCCTGGTGGAGTTCACCGTCCCGCAGGAGCGTGACGTCCTTAGGGCCCGACACCGTTGGGACCCAGTGAAGAAGGTTTACAAGACAAACCCGGTCACGACTGAGTTCATTAGACTGCTGGTAATTTTAGTTTCTGATCAATTTGACTGCACACGTTAGTCATATTTGTAAACGATCCTTGTGACTTTTTCAAAGAGAGCAGCACAGGATTGCGACCGAAAGCGACTCGCCGTCTGAGGCATTAGCGAGGCCCAAGTGGGACACTCCATTCAACCGGGTGTTGAACATATTGAAACGACTCCCGGTGGATACTCGACCGTCGTATGGACGTGTGCACAGTATCAGAGACGGCGCCACGTGGAAGAAGTACTACCGTGAGACCACGGGGGAGAGAAAGGAAAGACGGAGGTTAACTGAAGAAAACATCGACAAGAAGGTTGAGATTGTGGTTGAGAAGAAATCATCTAAGACAGTCGCAACAGCGGTAGCTGCCGCAAAACATGTGGTTGCAGATATGTCTACTTCCTTGGTTCCGACCGTTTTCACTTGGACCAAGCAAAATCCAGAAAAAAAATGCAGCGGACTTTCCCCTTGCTGACTTCTTGGGGAGCAGCTCGACTAGCATTGCACCAGCACCTGATCCCGCACCGGCTCCCGCACCGGAACCAGCACCGGACGTGCTCGGCAGTGCTTCATCTTTGGCAGAGCTCGACGCCCTCACGGTATCTGTCACACCGGCCCCCTTCAATAAATGTATAATCTCCCATTTTCGTTGCCTTTCGGATGTCTCACGTCGCAGACTTTTCTTTGCAGGCCGATGAAACCCCATGCAACATATTGTATACCATCGGCGACCAGAAGGTGGACGTGGGTAAGGCGACGCTAATGGAGCCGAAGGAACCATTGTTCCACAACCGGCCGATCCCCCCGAACGTCTTCAAGGTTTCCGTGGCCAGAGTCAAACCGGGCCACGAGAATTTGCCTCCTCTGATACTAGTGGGGGATGACGACGAGACCCCGCGGCGGCTTGGTGATTGTTGCAATGGGTGGGTCCTGTTGTGGCCAAAGAGTCTGCTTCGACTGGAGGCGGCCGGGAGCACACCCACGAGCACGCAGCCTCAGCAAGGTATGAACATCAACACCTGTCAGGACCCCGACTCAATGTCACATCGATCTAGCCTGTAACACCTCATATCACTTTGCGGCCTCACGCACGGTATTCCCATGGGTGTCGCCTTACCTTTGCCCGGGACCGTTTGCGCCTTTTGGCTCACGTATATGATGATGTCGCTAGCATCCATATGATAAGGAGCCCGGGCTGACATGACTAGTCGTAAACCCAAAGTGGCACAGACTTACAGGGATAGGCATCCATGACCCAGCATCGAACGTGTCGGCCATCAGCAAGTGGGTCCGGGCTGTAGCACTGGGCTAGCAGGACTCTGGTAAACCGGGCTGTAGCGGGCTAACAGGGCTCCGGTACTCAATGCGTGACATTTCCTCGAAGGGACAGACACAGGAACGAAGAAGGACACATGCCAGCCAGCCTAAGTGTTCCGGAGCAGTAGCAAGCTACCATGGCTCAATGGAAACACTAGGAGACATTTCCCGGTAAGAGAGGCTACTAAAGATAAACAACTAGATAGTCAGATCCCACACATACCAAGCATTTCAATCATACACACAATATGCTCGATATGTGCAAATACAACAAGGCATCACAACATGACTCTACGACACAAGTACTTTATTTAAAGGCTCAGAGAGCCATATATAACATACATACAAGTACGGGTCACACGACCCACATTCAAGTCATACAGTCATACAAACCAGCAGCGGAAGTAACTTGTCTGAGTACAGACAACTAGTAAAATAAAAGAGGCTTGGAAAGCCTAGCTATACTACGTGGACCTTCACAAGCTCAGGATTACCACCTGGGCCTTAGTCTACTCGTCGATGTCAACGTCTACGAAGAACCCATCAGAAGGGGTTGCAGCGCCTTCTGTAAAATGTAAATTATAGCAACATGAGTACAAAGGTACCCAGCAAGACTTACGTCAGATCCTACATACATGCACATTATCAAGAAGGGTTGGTGGAGTTATTGCAGCAAGCCAGCTTTGACTCTTGGCTAAACTATCCTACGAGACTCCAACTTGAAATGGTTTTGCGCACACGAGTCCACTACTCACCACTTCAATACACCACCGAGGATCCACCTCCGTCATCCTACGGAAGAGCCATCCTCGGCACTCACGCTTATCTTGAGATTTTTAGTAGTATCCATTCACTTGTCTATGAACTGTATAAGCAACCAAGTAGTCCTTTACCGCGGACGCGGCTATTCGAATAGATCATGTTAACCCTGCAGGGGTGTACTTCTTCATACATGTTTCCACCACTTAGCGTCTGCACACGACATGTGCTCGGCAGACTTCAAGCGAAAGCCGACGTGGGTGTAGACCACGACCTACCTAAACACCTAAGTCTCTAGTCCAGGTTTATCGCCTATCCAGGTTCCATCCGCAGGGAGTCCGGCCGAGGTTTCCCATACGGCCCCGAACGATGTGTACAGGGTTCCCGAGATACCTAACGGGTATTCGATACACCGTGCCACGTACCTACCGCATCACAGCCCACCCCGCGGGTCAGCGCTGTCCACGGCCTCCAGTAAGCTACAAACACCAGAAACTACTTGCAACTCCTGGACAGAGGACTAGGGTGAATAAGAAGTCGAGCGGGGTCATATTTCAGGGCCCAATGCATGGTAGTAGCTGAATCTTAAATCACGCATACAGATCTCAGTTCTTAAGGTCGGCTTCAATGAAACAACCCACCATGTACTCCTACATGGCCTCTCATCGATACCTTTACCAAATCGTGTTCACCACATCACTCTCATTACCGACATGATCATTTCACTCTAGCCCATCACCCAGATGAACCAGACCTGACACGACTCTAAGCATAGCAGGCATAGCAAGGTAGGAACAACACATACATATGGCTCAATCAATTCCTACACATGCTAGTGGGTTTCATCTAATTACTGTGGCAATGACAGGTCATGCAGAGGAAATGGGTTCAACTACCGTAGCACACAGCAGTTTGAAACGCGTTGTCTTAATGCAGTAAAAGAGAGCAAGAGCGAGAACATGGGATTGTATCGATATGATCAAATGGTTGGTTGCTTGCCTGATGGATCGATGCACGGATACGGTTCTTCGCTAGGGTAATCACGGTACTCCTCGGAGGCAGAACCTGCCGCAAAGAACACCGATACACAACCATCACCAAACAATGTGCGACAATATGATGCATGCATGAAACATGGCAATATGAGTGTGTTGGGCTAATGCAACTAAAACCAGATGGGTTTGAATCAATTTGAACCAAAGATTCAAATTTCAAACTCATAAATGGCCCTTTAAAGTGTTTTATCTTGTTCTGCACTAAACCTCAAGTTAGTTTGTTTAAACATGCATGAAACTAGTACAGATGGATAGATTGGATTTTTCTGATCATTTTTCATATATAATTTGTTTGATTTGGAGCTACGGTTGAATTTATATGAATTTTTGAAGTTTGCAACAATTTCTGGAATTTATAAATCATTTTAGATTTATTTTAATTTCAGAAAAGGTTTACTGCGTCAGCATGAGGTCATGCTGACCTCAGCAAGTCAACAGACCCGGTCCAGGTCAAACCTGACGCGTGGGTCCAGGGTGTCAGTGGATAATTAACTAATTTAATTTAGTTTAAACTAATCTGGATAATTAGCAGAAGGGGGCCCCACCTGTCATTGACTCAACAGAGTCAACCAGGGCCCACCCGTGGTCAAAGTCAAAATGGCTGCACCGGCGTTTAGCCGCCGGCGAGCCCGACGCGGCGGCGGAAGTGGTTTTGGCCGTTCCGGCCACCAAATGGGTCGCGGAGGGCATCGGGGTGGAGCTGAGGACGAGCCGCGGCTCTTGGTGGAGTCAGTTGGGGTCGGGGTGGCCGGAGTTGGCGCCGGCGACGACCTAGGCGGTCACCGGAGTTCGGGTGAAGGCGAACTCGGGGCTAGGGTGTGCGGTGAGGTGCGGGAAGTGCACGGTTGGACTCAACGCAACGTGGTGAGTGCGTTGGACACCGTGAGTTGGCCGGAGGATGGCCGGGAGCACGTCGGCGACGAGATCCGCGGCGGTGCGTGCGGGTGATCTTCGTGCGGTGGCTACACGGCTCGGGGGCGAGAGAGGAAGGGTAGGAGGGGTAGCTAGGCTCACAGAGCACCCGTAAAGGTCACCGGCGGGGTCGGGGACGAGCTGATGCGGCGACGGCGTTGAAGGGGATCTCCGGCGACGGCGAACTCGGGCGAGGTCGGTGCGGTGGACTCGGGCCTCACGAGCACGCGGGGCTCGGTTAGCTCGACGAAGTGGACGGCGGCGGAGCTCCTGGACACCACGAGACGGAGCACGGGCGGCGGGGAGCGCGGCTACGACGATGGAGCGGCGGCGGTGGCGTCGGCCATGGCTGGGGAGCGCGAGGGGGAGGAGCTGGAGAGGAGAGGGGGCGTCTGGGGGGTTCGGGGGAGAGAGAGGGGTCGATCCACGTCGTTAGCCGGGTGAGTGGAGCGGCGAGGCGGCGAGCAGGTGCGTGGCACCCATGCGGTGCTCGCCGTCGAGCACCTTGCCTGCCTGCCTGGCCGGCAAGCAGCTCGCTGGCGCGGCGCTGGGCTGGGCCGGCAGGTGGGCCGGGTTGCAGGCGCCAGGTAAGTCCTTCCTTTCTGTTTTTTTTCTTTTTCTATTTTTCTGCAACTTTGTTGAATTATTAAAAATACCTAGGCAACTCCTAAAATCACCAAACTGCTCCTGGTCCAAAGTTGGAATATTTCCAACATGAAACATTTCAGTTTAGGAATATTTGAGCATTTGAAATATTTTATATAATTTTAAATGCCCAAATTCAAATACTTATCATTTAATTCAAAGACCCTAAGATGACCTAGAAAATTGTGCAACACTTTTGGCAGAGGTTCTGAACCAAGACAAAAATGATGGACATTTTAGAAGGGCATTTCAGGTTCATTGAAAAAGTTTTTAGTAAACCCTAGTTGGTTTCAGAGGGGGCTGGGGGTTCTGACATCCCCATTTCAAGTTTCTGATGAAAGGATAGACATGATGCAACACTCTAATGCATGAACTAGCTAGGGTGTGACAACTCACCCCCACTCAAAAGAATCTCGACCCGAGATTTGGGTTCCTCCGGGAAGAAGGCGGGATACTCGAGTCGAAGACGATCCTCCCTTTCCCAAGTTGCTTCATTCTCAGAATGGTGCGACCATTGAACCTTGAGAAACTTGATATTATGACGTCGAGTGGTACGCTCAGCTTGATCGAGGATACGAACGGGGTACTCTCGATACGTGAGATTATCTTGGAGATCAAGCGTTTCGTGGTCTACTCCACGGATAGGATCCGAGAAGCAACGCCTGAGTTGAGAAACGTGGAAGACGTCGTGGACTCTGGAGAGATGCGGAGGTAGTTCCAATTGGTAGGCAACTTCTCCTCGTTTTGCGAGAATGCGAAAGGGTCCAATGTAACGAGGAGCCAATTTGCCCTTGATACCGAAGCGATGGGTTCCCTTCAGAGGAGTAACCCGAAGGTAAGCCTTCTCGTCAACCTCAAAAGTCATAGCCTTATGTTTTCGGTCATATTGACTCTTTTGACGAGATTGGGCTGTTTTCAACTTTTCACGAACGATGCGAACTTGCTCTTCTGCTTCCTGAATCATATCCGGGCCAAAGAATTGTCTTTCCCCGGTTTCTGACCAGTTAAGAGGCGTTCGACACCTTCGTCCATAGAGAACTTCAAAAGGGGCTTTGCCCAAGCTGGATTGATAGCTGTTGTTATAAGCAAATTCGGCAAATGGAAGGCATTTCTCCCACTCCATTCCGAATGAGATAACAGAAGCTCGAAGCATGTCTTCTAGAATCTGGTTGACGCGTTCCACTTGACCACTTGATTGAGGGTGGAAAGCGGTACTAAAAGAAAGGCGGGTTCCCATAGCATTTTGGAAACTTTCCCAAAATCGAGAGGTGAAAAGACTTCCTCGATCCGAGTTAATTTCCAAAGGAACACCATGGAGAGACACTATTCGGGAGATGTACAAGTCTGCTAACTGACTAGCAGTTATACTCTCACGAACAGGTAAGAAATGGGCCACTTTGGAAAGACGGTCGATAACGACGAAGATAGCGTTATTCCCTCTCTTGGTCCTGGGAAAACCGGTAATGAAGTCCATACCAATTTTATCCCATTTCCATTCAGGAATAGCTAGGGGTTGAAGGGTGCCAGCAGGCCGTTGATGCTCTGCTTTTACACGACGGCAGACGTCGCAATTAGCAATATACTGAGCAATTTCTCTCTTCATCCTAGTCCACCAGAACCTCTGGCGTAGGTCCTGATACATCTTGGTACTACCGGGATGAATGGTGAGAGGAGATTCATGAGCCTCCTTAAGGATCAACTGCCGTAGATGCTGGTTCTTGGGAACCACTAAACGGTTCTCAAAGTACACAACACCATGATCATTTGTGGAGAAACATCTAGCACCTCCGCTAGCAATGTTCTCCTTGATCTTAGATATTCCCTTATCTCGCTTTTGGGCAGCGATGATTTGATCCGTAAGAGTAGGTTTCGCCACCAAGGTGGAAAGAAATCCTTGAGGAACAATGTGAAGGTTAAGCTTCCGAAATTCCTCATGGAGAAGCGGTTGACTTTGTTGTAACATCAGGTTGTTACAATAAGATTTACGACTTAGCGCATCAGCCATGACGTTGGCTTTCCCTGGGGTGTAAGTTATTCCTAAGTCGAAATCTGTGATCAACTCGACCCAACGTCTTTGCCTGAGATTTAAATCCGGTTGGGTGAATATATACTTCAGACTTTGGTGATCAGTGTAGATTTCGCAACGATTACCGAGAAGGTAATGTCGCCATGTTTTGAGTGCATGGACTACAGCTGCAAGCTCTAGATCATGAGTGGGGTAGTTTTCCTCATGTGGGTGTAATTGCCGTGAAGCATAAGCAATTACGTGTCGATCTTGCATGAGAATACAGCCTAGTCCTTGTCGCGAGGCGTCGCAGTAGATAACAAAATCCTTGGAAAAATCCGGTGGTACCAGTACGGGAGCAGAGGTTAAACGTCTTTTCAGTTCCTGGAAACTGTGCTCACATTGTGGAGTCCACTCGAACTTTTTATCTTTCTTGAGGAGTTCAGTTAGAGGTTTGGCAACTTTGGAGAAATTCTCGACAAAGCGACGGCAATAGCTCGCTAGGCCAAGGAAACTCCGAACTTGCTTGACCGATTCAGGTGGAGTCCAATTAAGGACGGCTTGAACTCGCTCAGGGTTAACAGCAATGCCTTTACCAGAAATTACATGTCCAAGATAGGTCACTTCTGACAACCAGAATTCACATTTAGAAAATTTGGCATAAAGGCGATGCTCTCGAAGTTTCTTCAACACTAGCCTTAGGTGTTCGGCATGTTCTTCCTCGTTCTTGGAGTAGATGAGTATATCATCGAGGTAAACCACGACGAATTTATCCAAATACTCCATGAAGATTGAGTTCATCAACCGAGAGAAGGTGGCTGGAGCGTTGGTTAAACCGAAGGACATGACGGTGTACTCGTATTGGCCATAACGAGTAACAAAGGCCGTTTTCGGAATGTCCCCGTTTCTGATTTTGATTTGATGGTAGCCCAACCTCAAATCCATTTTAGAGAAGACTGAGGATCCAGCGAGCTGATCATACAGGTCGTTGATCCTGGGGAGCGGATACTTGTTCTTAATTGTGACCAAGTTGACAGGTCGATAATCTACAACCATCCGGTCCGTACCATCCTTCTTCTTGACGAAGAGGACGGGGCAAGCCCAAGGAGATGAACTAGGTCGGATGAAACCCTTTTTCAAGGACTCATCGAGTTGTTTCTTAAGCTCGGCTAGTTCAAAAGGTGCCATCTTGTAGGGTCTTCTGGAAATCGGGACAGTTCCTGGAATGAGATCTATCACGAATTCGACATCTCTGTCAGGTGGAACACCTGGCAATTCCTCTGGGAAGACATCCGGAAAGTCACGGACTACCGGAACGTCCTCAAGGTCTGGCAAAGGGCTGGCGTTAAGAGAATATAACTGTCGCTTGGCTATTCGGGTCAAGACATTGACTATCTTCCCCGAAGGATGGGTGAGTTGAACAGTCCTAGAGAAGCAATCAATTTTGGCATGATGGGCTGACATCCAGTCCATACCCAAGATGATATTAATATCCGAAGATTTGAGGGCTATCAAAGATGCGAGAAAAACAAGTTTGTCGACTTGAATTTCATTTCCATGGCTTATTCTAGAAGTTTGCCATTTGGATCCCGGAGTTTGAATTACCATAGAGGTGGGCATCTCACAGAATGTGGTGTTATGCAGACGAGCATAGCTCTCGGATATAAATGAATGAGATGCTCCTGTATCGAAAAGAACAGATGCCGGGTGGCAATTAACAAGGAGCGTACCGAGAACGACGTTGGGATCTTCTTGAGCCTCTTCCGCAGAAACACAATTAACATGGCCACGGGCAGTGGTGGCCGGCTTGGCGTAGAACACTTTCCCTGTCGGCTTGCCGCGGCCAACGGTTTTTGCTGTCTGGTTGGGGTTGGTTTGGGGACACTCGCGCATATATTGGCCTGATTCCCCACACTTGAAGCACGTCACGGAACTGGTGCGTGGGGGAGCATTGTTGGTTGGACCACCATAGGGCTTGGCTGGTGCATATTGCTGAGCTGGGCGAGGCGCCTGGAAGTTCAACGTGAGCATCCGGAAACAAACGGTCCTGAGGAGCCTGTGGACCAAAAGGGCTAGGGTGAGGTCTTGGACCAACAAACGGTGGCCTGCGAGGACCACGAGGTGGGGTGATGCCTCCCACATCATGCCAATCCATCATGTCCGGCAGAGCAGACCTAACAGGATACAGATCTCTCATATCCATGCATCCAGCTTGCACAGCCGGTGCAAACCGAGTCAAGGTGGCCCAATGATCGGCGCGGGGTTGAAAAGCTCCATCTCAAGGCCCGATTCTCTTGGTCCTTATCCGAGCAACTCAGCAGTGGTGCGAGTTAGTGAGTCCTCCTGACTGGGGTCAGCATAGATAGCCCGGAGATAACCGTGCGCTCCAGGAAGTGAAGCCGGCATATACCCGAAGTCGGTGTCGCGAAGCAGGCCAGTCCTGACTCGCATGATGGTCATCATAGAATAAGCCACATCTTGCACAGCCATCTCAATAGTAACACCGAGCCCATAGGAACAGTGAAGAGCCTCGGTAGAACGAGGATAAGAGGGAAATATCCGGACGGTGCAAAGATACTGGCTTTGGTTAAAATCTTGAAACTGCTCTTCGACCGTGTATTCGGGATACCAACGGTAACCCGTCTCGATCATCACTCGGACTAACATGGCCGTATGACCGGTCACACCAATGCATCGGGTCAGGCGAACCACTTGATTTTGGTCGCGAGTGGCCATCTGAAAGCACAACCATAATGCCAAGGCATTAGAATTTCTAGCAAAATTTCGACAGCATAACGGCTGTAAATGCTCAAGAAGGGTTTGAGACATTTATCAAAAAATTGCATAGACACTCAACAATATCATATCAAGGTTCTGGGTTCAACTTATCAGCATAACAAGGTAGTAGAACTGAACTAGGCTTGTAGTCATCAAACCTATAAGGTACTACTGATTCGTAACACGTGAACCTGATAGAGAGAGAAGATCCTAATCCTTAATCCCCAGTAGAAGAATGGACTGACTCAGATCAGAATGCCATGAGGTAAAGAAGTAAAAAGAGCCTTACGTACCATCCCACAATCAATTCCCCTACATATAACTAAAGCATTTCTAGACTCAACATCGACCAGTTTGGCTTGGAGAACCTACAGGTAGTCCGGCTCTGATACCAACGCTGTCAGGACCCCGACTCAATGTCACATCGATCTAGCCTGTAACACCTCATATCACTTTGCGGCCTCACGCACGGTATTCCCACGGGTGTCGCCTTACCTTTGCCCGGGACCGTTTGCGCCTTTTGGCTCACGTATATGATGATGTCGCTAGCATCCATATGATAAGGAGCCCGGGCTGACATGACTAGTCGTAAACCCAAAGTGGCACAGACTTACAGGGACAGGCATCCATGACCCAGCATCGAACGTGTCGGTCATCAGCAAGTGGGTCCGGGCTGTAGCACTGGGCTAGCAGGACTCCGGTAAACCGGGCTGTAGCGGGCTAACAGGGCTCCGGTACTCAATGCGTGACATTTCCCCGAAGGGACAGACACAGGAACGAAGAAGGACACATGCCGGCCAGCCTAAGTGTTCCGGAGCAGTAGCAAGCTACCATGGCTCAATGGAAACACTAGGAGACATTTCCCGGTAAGAGAGGCTACTAAAGATAAACAACTAGATAGTCAGATCCCACACATACCAAGCATTTCAATCATACACACAATATGCTCGATATGTGCAAATACAACAAGGCATCACAACATGACTCTACGACACAAGTACTTTATTTAAAGGCTCAGAGAGCCATACATAACATACATACAAGTACGGGTCACACGACCCACATTCAAGTCATACAGTCATACAAACCAGCAGCGGAAGTAACTTGTCTGAGTACAGACAACTAGTAAAATAAAAGAGGCTTGGAAAGCCTAGCTATACTACGTGGACCTTCACAAGCTCAGGATTACCACCTGGGCCTTAGTCTACTCGTCGATGTCAACGTCTACGAAGAACCCATCAGAAGGGGTTGCAGCGCCTTCTGTAAAATGTAAATTATAGCAACATGAGTACAAAGGTACCCAGCAAGACTTACGTCAGATCCTACATACATGCACATTATCAAGAAGGGTTGGTGGAGTTATTGCAGCAAGCCAGCTTTGACTCTTGGCTAAGCTATCCTACGAGACTCCAACTTGAAATGGTTTTGCGCACACGAGTCCACTACTCACCACTTCAATACACCACCGAGGATCCACCTCCGTCATCCTACGGAAGAGCCATCCTCGGCACTCACGCTTATCTTGAGATTTTTAGTAGTATCCATTCACTTGTCTATGAACTGTATAAGCAACCAAGTAGTCCTTTACCGCGGACGCGGCTATTCGAATAGATCATGTTAACCCTGCAGGGGTGTACTTCTTCATACATGTTTCCACCACTTAGCGTCTGCACACGACATGTGCTCGGCAGACTTCAAGCGAAAGCCGACGTGGGTGTAGACCACGACCTACCTAAACACCTAAGTCTCTAGTCCAGGTTTATCGCCTATCCAGGTTCCATCCGCAGGGAGTCCGGCCGAGGTTTCCCATACGGCCCCGAACGATGTGTACAGGGTTCCCGAGATACCTAACGGGTATTCGATACACCGTGCCACGTACCTACCGCATCACAGCCCACCCCGCGGGTCAGCGCTGTCCACGGCCTCCAGTAAGCTACAAACACCAGAAACTACTTGCAACTCCTGGACAGAGGACTAGGGTGAATAAGAAGTCGAGCGGGGTCATATTTCAGGGCCCAATGCATGGTAGTAGCTGAATCTTAAATCACGCATACAGATCTCAGTTCTTAAGGTCGGCTTCAATGAAACAACCCACCATGTACTCCTACATGGCCTCTCATCGATACCTTTACCAAATCGTGTTCACCACATCACTCTCATTACCGACATGATCATTTCACTCTAGCCCATCACCCAGATGAACCAGACCTGACACGACTCTAAGCATAGCAGGCATAGCAAGGTAGGAACAACACATACATATGGCTCAATCAATTCCTACACATGCTAGTGGGTTTCATCTAATTACTGTGGCAATGACAGGTCATGCAGAGGAAATGGGTTCAACTACCGTAGCACACAGCAGTTTGAAACGCGTTGTCTTAATGCAGTAAAAGAGAGCAAGAGCGAGAACATGGGATTGTATCGATATGATCAAATGGTTGGTTGCTTGCCTGATGGATCGATGCACGGATACGGTTCTTCGCTAGGGTAATCACGGTACTCCTCGGAGGCAGAACCTGCCGCAAAGAACACCGATACACAACCATCACCAAACAATGTGCGACAATATGATGCATGCATGAAACATGGCAATATGAGTGTGTTGGGCTAATGCAACTAAAACCAGATGGGTTTGAATCAATTTGAACCAAAGATTCAAATTTCAAACTCATAAATGGCCCTTTAAAGTGTTTTATCTTGTTCTGCACTAAACCTCAAGTTAGTTTGTTTAAACATGCATGAAACTAGTACAGATGGATAGATTGGATTTTTCTGATCATTTTTCATATATAATTTGTTTGATTTGGAGCTACGGTTGAATTTATATGAATTTTTGAAGTTTGCAACAATTTCTGGAATTTATAAATCATTTTAGATTTATTTTAATTTCAGAAAAGGTTTACTGCGTCAGCATGAGGTCATGCTGACCTCAGCAAGTCAACAGACCCGGTCCAGGTCAAACCTGACGCGTGGGTCCAGGGTGTCAGTGGATAATTAACTAATTTAATTTAGTTTAAACTAATCTGGATAATTAGCAGAAGGGGGCCCCACCTGTCATTGACTCAACAGAGTCAACCAGGGCCCACCCGTGGTCAAAGTCAAAATGGCTGCACCGGCGTTTAGCCGCCGGCGAGCCCGACGCGGCGGCGGAAGTGGTTTTGGCCGTTCCGGCCACCAAATGGGTCGCGGAGGGCATCGGGGTGGAGCTGAGGACGAGCTGCAGCTCTTGGTGGAGTCAGTTGGGGTTGGGGTGGCCGGAGTTGGCGCCGGCGACGACCTAGGCGGTCACCGGAGTTTGGGTGAAGGCGAACTCGGGGCTAGGGTGTGCGGTGAGGTGCGGGAAGTGCACGGTTGGACTCAACGCAACGTGGTGAGTGCGTTGGACACCGTGAGTTGGCCGGAGGATGGCCGGGAGCACGTCGGCGACGAGATCCGCGGCGGTGCGTGCGGGTGATCTTCGTGCGGTGGCTACACGGCTCGGGGGCGAGAGAGGAAGGGTAGGAGGGGTAGCTAGGCTCACAGAGCACCCGTAGAGGTCACCGGCGGGGTCGGGGACGAGCTGATGCGGCGACGGCGTTGAAGGGGATCTCCGGCGACGGCGAACTCGGGCGAGGTCGGTGCGGTGGACTCGGGCCTCACGAGCACGCGGGGCTCGGTTAGCTCGACGAAGTGGACGGCGGCGGAGCTCCTGGACACGACGAGACGGAGCACGGGCGGCGGGGAGCGCGGCTACGACGATGGAGCGGCGGCGGTGGCGTCGGCCATGGCTGGGGAGCGCGAGGGGGAGGAGCTGGAGAGGAGAGGGGGCGTCTGGGGGGTTCGGGGGAGAGAGAGGGGTCGATCCACGTCGTTAGCCGGGTGAGTGGAGCGGCGAGGCGGCGAGCAGGTGCGTGGCACCCATGCGGTGCTCGCCGTCGAGCACCTTGCCTGCCTGCCTGGCCGGGCAAGCAGCTCGCTGGCGCGGCGCTGGGCTGGGCCGGCAGGTGGGCCGGGTTGCAGGCGCCAGGTAAGTCCTTCCTTTCTGTTTTTTTCTTTTTCTATTTTTCTGCAACTTTGTTGAATTATTAAAAATACCTAGGCAACTCCTAAAATCACCAAACTGCTCCTGGTCCAAAGTTGGAATATTTCCAACATGAAACATTTCAGTTTAGGAATATTTGAGCATTTGAAATATTTTATATAATTTTAAATGCCCAAATTCAAATACTTATCATTTAATTCAAAGATCCTAAGATGACCTAGAAAATTGTGCAACACTTTTGGCAGAGGTTCTGAACCAAGACAAAAATGATGGACATTTTAGAAGGGCATTTCAGGTTCATTGAAAAAGTTTTTAGTAAACCCTAGTTGGTTTCAGAGGGGGCTGGGGGTTCTGACATCCCCATTTCAAGTTTCTGATGAAAGGATAGACATGATGCACCACTCTAATGCATGAACTAGCTAGGGTGTGACAACACCCCACCTACCCAATTAGCGTCGAGTGTCGGGTTGGGTGATAGCATAAGGGGTAAGGAGGAGGCTCCATTATTCGATGATGATGTCGCCATGGATGAGGATGAGGATGACGATGGCACTCAACAGTATGTCTATACTGGCCCTACTCAGGGTTTGAGTGCCATGAGTCGGTGCCTGAATTGCCGTCTCCGGAGGCTGAACATATTATGGACGACCTTCCGGTAGTAAAGAAGTCTAGGAAGAGAGCAAGGAAAGGCAAAAAAGTTGTTTCTATAATCCAGCCACCTCAGCAGCCTCGGCTTCAGGACCGTATAGATATCGCTGATGCAGATAAATGGCATATCCCCGGTAAACCAATCCTACCTTCAAGAGTGCTAGGGACCAGATTGGGCGATCTAAGGAGACTTCATGATGATGTGCTGCGGATAGAGAAAGGCCTCATCGCCTCGAAAGATTCAGGATACCCACCCTACGTGGTTAACGTTCCGCGTCAAATGTCGTACGTCGACTGCTTCCCCGCGGATAAGTTATTCCTTTGATTTTATTACATATTCGACATGTTTCACGTGAAGAAGTTGGATTTTACGTTTGTTCGCCTTTATGCCTTGCACATGAACTACATCATCGGGGTTGAGCAGATACCTCATATCTGTGTCGCTGACCCGTACTACATTCACGAGGGCTTCTTGGGAGTCTGCGCAAAGCACTGTGAATACGCAAGGGAATACATCGCCAGTTTCATGCTCGCCAATAAGGACAAGGAGGCAATTCTCGTGCCTTATCATCCCGTGTAAGTAATCCGCGCGGCTATCCTTCCTTCGATTTCAATCATTCATTTGCACGGTGGAGGCTAATTAATTTGAGGTGTACTTATTTTGCGCAGCAGCGGGCGCGCCGTCCTCATCATCCTCTACCCCCGATACTCCGACGCTCTTTACTTGGACTCGTCGAAGAACATTCACAAAAAGGATTACACCCACATCAAGGATGTTCTCGACAGTGCTATGTTTTACTACCAAGCATGGGGTGGAGAGGTCAAGGACAAGAAGAGAAGGGGCGGCATGCTCGCCTTTAGCCATAAGACCGACTTCTACTACATCCAGCAACCCAGCGATTCTCTTAATGATGGATTCTATGTCCTACACCACATGCTGGAGTACAGACGGGATCACCAGAACCTTCACATGTCACCTAGATCCGGCGATGCCTATATTCTGCAATGGGCAAAGGACGTAGGAGATATCGAGGATCATCAACTTCGAGCTGAGTTCTATAACATCCAGCGCAAACTTGCCCAAATCATCATGAAGGAGGTCGTCGGAAAAACAGGGATGTTCTACGGAGAAGGACAAATGTCGCGGGAAGACGTCCGAACATGGGTAGCCTCTCAGCGTCTCGACATGAAGCCTTTCACTAAGCTCGGGGACTATCTCCCTGACATGGATGGATGGCACGACATGTAGGAGTGATTGTTGATATATGACAATGTGTCCGTTTAGTCCATACTTTCTGTATGACAAAACTTTGAGTTATGCACGGCGAAACTTTATTTGTGATGTAATTAAACCGTCCTCCTCCTCGACTAGCGAAGATCACTCTAGTTAGGGCATTTTGGGTGCGGTGAACTTTGTTATTTATGCTTATGATATGGTGTTTATATTTTTGCCAAGTCTGTCTCTTTCCGTTTCTCAACTATATATGTTGCATATCATAGACTCATGTGACGATGCAGGTGCATAGATCATCGATGGCGAAGAAGTGCTACGCCAGGAGTATATATACGACGAGTGGCCGGAGTGTCAGGCCCAGGTGTACCGGTTTCCGGTTTCCGAGCGACAGGCAGTAGTTAGTTTAGGTTCATGCTAATGCGAGAGAGGGATACGAACTCATGTACTGCATAGTTCCGCTCTCACTCAAAGTGATGGCTCTTCTCGCGTATATCATTGTTTAGATGGATGACGATGTATTTGCAAGTAATCGAGACTTGTATCGCCATTTTTGAGATGATGACGAGAGACCACTTTGTGTTGGATGATGATTATGATGATGACATGATTTGATGAGACTAATTGTATGTATATGCTATGATTACATTTGTAAGTGTATGATATGCTAAAGATTATTGTATAAAGCCTATTCAAATACAAAACACATATGCAGAAAAAAACTAATAAAACTAGTAGTAGCGAGGGGACAAAAGTTAGTAGTAGCGTCGCCTTACCAGTAGCGCTTCCCTGTAAAAAGCGCTGCAGATAATATCAGCAGTGCTCTTCTCTGAAGCACGCTATAGCTATCCATATATAGCAGTAGCGTGGGACGACAGGCGCTACTGCTATACGTTAGTTGTAGCGCCTTATCAGTAGCGCATCTTCCCACGCTACTGATAGGCCTAAAACCCGCGCTGTTGCTAGGCTTTTCCCTAGTAGTGAACCCGACCCATTTTCTTCTAAGTTGCAAGTCCACTCTCGACACACAACTAGGGGTTTGGCGTGGGGGTGATCAATTTTTGTCCAAGTTGCAAGTCCACCCTTGATATTCAACTGGCGGGCCCGACAAACTTTTGTCCTAATTGCAAGTCCATCCTTCTTATTTTTTTTCCTTTCAAGTTTTCTTTTTTTTTTCTAAAACTCATGATTCTTTAATGCGAGTTGCTTGACCGTCGTCGAACATGCAACTAGAAGTGTCTCCCTCACCTTTCAACTTCATGTGTCGCCCTGCCCCGCAACTGCATATCTTCAACATAAGTGCAACAAGCATGTCTTTAACATTTTTTAAATACATGATCATAATTTTTTTTACATGTTTTTATAATACTCTTTCCAAATAGACGCTGTGCCTTTTCTGTATATATCTGGATTCTTTTATATACGTTGGTTTTTTTACATGCACGATTAACATTTTTTCCAATATATGTTTTGAACATTTTTCCATTATGTGTTAAAGATTTTTTGAAAAAAACGTTGAGCATTTGTTTAAATAATATGAAACATTTTTATACTACATGAACATTTTTTACATTTGTACAAACATTTTTTAAATGGCAGAAACATATATTTTTTTTGAAATGTCACGTACATTTTTTTAAATGGTAGGAAACATTATTTTTGGAATATGCAAAAAAGATTATGCTGTATAACATTTTTTTTCTAAAATTTCACATACATTTTTTGAACCGTGCGAAAAGAGGATGTACGTACTCCCGCTATTCCTAAATATATGTCTTTTTACAAATTCTAATATAGACTACATACAGAGCAAAACGAGTGAATCTACACACTAAAATACGTATATATTCATTTGTATGTAGTTTATGTTCAAATCTCTAAAAGAAACTTATACTTACTTAGGAACGCAGGGAGTAGTAACTATACCACGCGGCGCATTTACAACTTTCCGCGGCAGAGACAAAGCTGGCAGGAGCTGGCTACAGGCGAGGTGCAGCCAGCGCCTTGCCCTCCTGCGTTCAGATCTCTCACTCGTCTCCTCCATTTTCCTAGCTAGTCCCAGCTCTCAAGCCCTAGCCCAAGGCAATCGACGTCATGGAGAATGAGCGTCTCGACGCCGGCGACCAGCCCATCCTGCCGCCGCAACCACCCAAGCACCTAACGGACGACATGCTCCGCGACGACGTCCCCCACCGCCTCCCGCCGGAGCCCAGCGCCCTCGCCATTGTCTCCTCGATCGTCCTACAAACCGTGGCGGCGCGTCATCCACGACGAGAACTTCCTCAGCCCGTTCCGCATGGCCCAGCACAACATCCCACCTCTCGTCGGTCTCTACTCCGACGACATCAACGCTCCCTTCACTTCAACCGCACCACGAAAGGCGCGATGAATCTGCCGTGGACCACCGCTATGGTTTCCATGGCTACGGCTGCACCCACGGCCGCGTGCTCCTCGACGCCGCCAGGGACGACAATAGCCACGCTGCCACGGTGAGCTCCTTGCGTGGGACCCCTTGACCAAGGAACATAACCTCAGTCCATCAGCGCCCGGTTTCGTCCGCGGACCGAGCTGCGGCGCGGCGCTGGTCTGCGACGCCGATCACGACCACGGACCACCACGGCGACTGCCACTCGTCGCCATTCCGCGTCGTCTTCGCGTACAGCGAGTACATGCCTCCTGGCCCCTTCCACCCTCCCAGTGTCCCAGTCCCATCCGCATCTTCGCGTACGTCTACAGCTCCGTGACCAGAAGTTGGGGCGGCCACCCGGCAGCAACCGTGGGCGTGCTCGGCGGGTGGCAATTCGACAGGAAGCCGAGCGCCGTGGCCGGCAACGGCGCCTCCGTGTTCTCGATGACGGGAGAGGGTAGCAACGTGTTCGAATTTCACCTGGAGACACAGAGGCTTCTACTGAGTACTGACGGCGACAGCGCGAGTTACACGGCTCGAGCTAGCACTTTGTTCTCGCGCCGCATAGTGACGTGCGGCTGGGTTTGGCCGGTGTGATGGACAACTTCTTCGTCGTGTTGTTCTCGAGGGATAATGGCGCCTGGGCTCACCGTATCCTGGTTAGACTCAACGATGTATTTCCGTTCCATGCTGATGCTGATGCCGATGGGCTCTTCCATATTGACATACCCACGTACTCTGATGATGAGGATGGTCTTTCTGATGACGACGCCGAAGAGGAAGCAAATGCAAGATCTCTTTCAGATTTTGATATGTCAAAATCCAGCCATTTAATATCATGAATTTTAAAATAATGTAACTTTGTTTTGAAATTAGATTGAATCTGGTTTTCAGTTTTGAGTATATATACTCCTCCGTTTTTTTAGACCGCATATAAGATTTGGTCAAAGTCAAACTTTGTAAAGTTGGACCAACTTTTTAGAAAAAAATATCAATATCTACAATACTAAAGTTATATGTTATGAAAATTAATTTCATGATGCATGTAACAATATTGATTAAAAAATTTACAAACTTAGTCAAAGTTAACAAAGTTTGACTTTGACCAAATCTTATGTACAGACTAAAAAAACTGATGGAGTACAAACACAATGATATATACACACTGAAATTTTGTACCTTTGGCCACAGGTGATCGGGTTCTCCGAGCAATCGGATTCCATTTTCTTGAAGGTGGAATCAGGAGTGTTCATGATCAGCTTAGAGTCCGGGCAGCATCAACGTGTACTCAAAACGGGCCAGCATTTGTCCCGTGTTTATCCCTATTCCACATTCTATATAGCAGGTATATACCCTTACTTAACAGTAGATGTATATGTATCTTGGAATGCCTAGCTAGTATAAAGTCATGTCCATGAACACTTGTCAGCATGCCTTAAATTTTTGTACATCATATGTACTTGTACGTGGGGTATTATTATTGGAGATGTACATATTTACTTTTTCTATTTTTGAAGAGGCAGACGCTCCGCCATTTCCGCTAGATATGGAATAGGAAAACTTAGTGTAAGTAGGGCCGGGTTCTTCCAGACGGGTAATTGAAGTATAGGTTATAAGGATCTTAGAGGAAGTGTGGATACCATTTTCTTGCAGAAGGAACCAGCCGGGTGTGTTCATGATCTACATAGTCTAGGCAACTTGAGTTATTGCTTGAGATGGATCGGTACTTTTCCCTAATCTACCTTATACAACAGGTGCAATTAGATTTTTTTTTTGCGGAAAACAGGTGCAATTAGATTAGAGTAGATATATATTGCTATCCTAGAATAACTAAAAACGCGAATGTTCCAACTTCTTTAACGAAATGTGCGACTTGCACTTTTTCACCAAGTAGGCAACTTTGTTGTAGGAAAATAATTTATGTTAGGAATATGTATTCGGGGAAGTGGATGTCATCTGAGAACTCTAGGCATCAAGAATGTGATAGATGGGATGGGGGGTTGGGGGGGGGGGGGGGGGGGGGGATTTTAACCAAATGTCATAGATGTAGCATCACACGTGGGTGACATATTTAACCACGGCTAGACACATCACACACAATTCCCTTTCTAAGCCGTGTGTGATGGTCAGCTGTCAAGCATTGTTGATTCCTGGGATTCATTTCACAATGGTTCCTTTGAATGATACCTTCCTCAACATAGCACTCGAAATCTATACATATGATAAGGGACAAACTTGGATCAAGTTATGTATTACACCGTACATTCCCAATGCTCGATATTTCATTATGAAATTACATTTTTTTTTCATATTATGTTGTCATGGTGTATTACATATCCATTTGTGACATGGTTGTGTAGCCAAAGCATAGAAGAATTATGGGGTCATAAACCGTGGCGGCGCGTCGTTCACGATGACGTGAACTTCCTCCGCCCGTTCCGTATGGCCAACCACAACATCCCACCTCTCCTCGGTCTCTACTCTGGCTACGTCCACGGCTCGCTTCACTTCACCCGCACCACGAAAGGCACGATGAATCTGTCGGCCCCACCGTTGGCATCTGCCGTGGACCGCTGCTTTGGTTTCCACGGCTACGGCTGCACCCACGGCCGCATGCTCCTCGACGCCGCCAGGGACGACAACAGCCACGGCGAGCTCCTTGTGTGGGACCCCCTAACCGGCGAACATAACCTCATCCCATCCGCGCCCGGTTTCGTCCCCGGATAGAGCTGCGGCGCGGCGCTGGTCTGCGACGCCGATCACGCCCACCATTGCGACTGCCACTCGTCGCCATTCCGCGTCGTCTTCGCTTACAGAGAGTACATGCCTCCTGGCCGCATTCACCCTCCCTGCGCATCTTCGCGTACGTCTACAGCTTCGTGACCAGAAGCTGGGGCGGCCACCCGAGAGCAACCGTGGGCGTTCTCGGCGGGTGGCAATTCGACAGGAAGCCGAGCGTGGTGGCCGGCAACGGCGCCTCCGTGTTCTGGATGACGGGAAAGGGTAGCAACGTGCTCGAATTTCACCTGGATCAAACACAGAGGCTTCTACTGACGGCGACACCGCGTGTTACAAGGCTCGATCACTTTGTTCTGGCGCCGCATAATGACGCGCGGCTGGGTTTTTGGCCGGTGTGATGAACAACTTCTTCGTCGTGTTGTTCTCGACGGATGATGGCGCCTGGGCTCACCATATCCTGGTTAGACTCAACGATTTATTTCCGTTCCATGCTGATACTGATGCCGATGGGCTCTTCCATATTGACATACCCATGTACTCTGATGATGAGGATGGTCTTTCTGATGACGACGCCGCAGAGGAAGCAAAGGCAAGACCTCTTTTTGATTTTGATCGGTCAAAATCCATCCATTTAAAATCATGAATATTAAAATAGTTTAACTTTGTTTTGAAATTAGATTGAATCTGGTCTTCAGTTTTGACTATATATACAAACACAATGATATATACACACTGAAATTTTGTACCTTTGGCCACAGTGATCGGGTTGTCCGAGCAGTCAGATTCCATTTTCTTGAAGGCGGAACCAGGTGTGTTCTTGATCAGCTTAGAGTCCAGGCAGCATGAAAGTATACTCGAAACAGACCAGCATTTGTCCCGTGTTTATCCCTATTCCACATTCTATACTGCAGGTATATACCCTTACTTTATAGTAGAGTATATGTATCTTGGAATGCCTAGCTAGTATAAAGTCATGTCCATGAACACTTGTCAGCATGCCTCAAATTTTTGTACATCATATGTACTTGTAGGTGGGGTATTATTATTGGAGATATACATATTTACTTTTTCTATTTCTGAAAAGGCAGACGCTCTGTCATTCCGCTAGATATGGAATAGGAAAACTTAGCATAAGTAGGGCCAGGTTCTTCCAGACGGGTAATTGAAGTATAGGTTATAAGGACCTTAGAGGAAGTGTGGATACCATTTTCTTGCAGAAGGAACCAGCCGGGTGTATTCATGATCAACTTAGTCTAGGCAACTTGAGTTAATGCTTGAGATGGATCGGTACTTTTCCCTAATCTACCTTATACAACAGGTGCAATTAGATTAGAGTAGAAAAATATTGCTATCCTAGAATAACTAAAAACACGAATGTTCCAACTTCAGTTTAGCGAAATGTGCGACTTGCACTTTTTCACCAAGTAGGCAACTTGGTTGTAGGAAAAATAACTTATGTCAAGAATATGTATTAAGGGAAGTGGATGTCATCTGAAAAACTCTAGGCATCAAGAATGTGATAGATTTGGGGGGGGGGGGGGGGGGGGGGGGGGGGGAGGGGGACGATATTAACCAAATGTCACACAAACAATTCCCTTTCTAAACCGTGTGTGATGGTCAGCTGTCAAACATTGTTGATTCCTGGGATTCATTTCACAATGGTTCCTTTGAATGATACCTTCCTCAACATAGCACTCAAACTTGGATTCAGTTATATATTACACCGTACATTCTCAATGTTCAATATTTCATTATGAAATTACATTTTTTTCATATTATGTTGTCATGGTGTATTACATATTTTCATAAGCAACTGGGGTTCTCCATTTGCCACATGGTTGTGTAGCCAGAGCATAGAAAAATTATGAGGTGGCCTAATTGTAAAAATGGATACAAATTGCATGCATCCATTACATAGAAGTCTAGTTGAAAACTTGAGATGCAAACCACATAAAATATTCTTCGGCAAGGCTAATTGAAGTATAGGTGATAGGGGTCTTAGAGGAAGTGGATACCATCTTCTTCTAGAGGGAACCAACTCGGTGTGTTCACGATCAACTAAGAGTCTAGGCAACTTGAGCTAATGCTTGAGACGGATTGGTACTTCTCTCTAATCCACCTTCCATACAATAGGAACGATTATATTACCTGTAGATATTGCTAACCTAAAATAACTAAAAAGCGAATGTTCCAACTTCAGTTTCGCGAGAAGTGCAACTTACACATTTTCACCAAGCAGGCAATTTGGTAGTAGAAAAACTGATTTATGTCAGGAACATTTATTCAAGGACATGGATGTAAGCTGAAAACTGTAGGCCCCGAAATAGAGAGAGATGGGGGCGTGGGGGGAGTGGCTTTTAATCAAATGTGATAGATGTAGAATCATACATGGCTCGACATATTTATCCATGACTAAACACATCACGCACAATTCCCTTTCTAAATCGTGTGTGTTGGTCATTTGTCACATATTGTTGTTTCCTGGTATTCATTTCACAATGGTTTCTTGCATGATACCTTCCTCGGCATTGCACTAGAAATCTACACTTATGATAAGGAACAAACTTGGATCAAGTTATGTATTATGCATTACATCCCCAAGATCTAAACAGGACTATCCACACAATGACTCCAACACAACGAACAACCACCACATCGCCGCTCTCATGGTCGAGACATCTCACTAGCACCCATACATCGGCACCTACCACTAGGCTACTTCAACACCCACCATTTGGAGCCACCGCTCCGTACTCAAGGACCAACCTTAATTACCATTTAGCAGCCTCCTGCATGAGGGAATTTGAGGATTTGCCCCACCTTTGCTTGCACTTCTAGGATTTGCCCTCCTTTTCATTGACATCGATCTTTTGCCACACCTTTGCTAAAACTTTGATGATTTGCCCTTTCTACCTGGTTTGAGATTACACTACAAATTTGATGACCCAAATGCCCTTCTTCCTTATATGTTCGTCCCGCAGCCCACTTGCTGTCGTGCTATGCTGCTGCTGCTCCTCTTCCCACACTCCAATGCCAAGCCACTGCTGCTCCTCCCCGCATGCCATGGTGCGGGCTACGAGCTGATGCTGCTCCTCCTCTCCCCATGTCGTCCTCCCTCCTCTACATCGAACGTGCTCGAGGCGCAGCTCAGGCGTTCGTCCATGGGCAAGATTCTCGGGCGAAGCGCAACACCCGTAGACCAGTCGAGCTCTCGGAGGAAGGCGCCGCACTTCCTGCACCGGTCACCCTGCCTTGACAGCGCGGACCGTGTTGTCCGCCACGAGCACCAATAGATGCGTGTGCATTTCCACGGGCACGTGGCCGCCGCTGCCGCCACGCCGGCCTCGCCGAGCACCTCTAGTGAGCTCCCCACGAAACGATCAAGGGGTCATGCCAGATGTGGCGCGCGGAGGGTGCCGTCCATGGTCCGAGACTCCGAGCCCGGGGACGTGGTGGTTGTACATGGCGAGCTCGGCGACGGGAGCGAGCTCGGACCACGGCGTCCGTGCATGCAGCAGTAGAAGCAGCAACAGCCGGGCGCCCAGGTGCTAGAGCGAGCACGCACACACACAACACACGCAGAGCACTCATGCACACACGCACGCCCAGGCACACGCACGCCTAGCAGGCTAGCAACCATCAGGCACGCCCAGGTGCTAGATCACGCACGTACACAACGCACATAAGCACGCCAAGGTAGACAGCCGTTGGCTGTCCGCCTCGAGGGGCGCCACCGCTCCCCAAGCAGGTGCTCCATGAGCAGACCGGTGGCTGTAGGGCGAGCCTGGCCGCCGCACGCTACCTCGCCGTTTCCTCATCCATTTTCCGCGTCGGGCGAGTAACAAGGCCGACGGGGGCAGAGCCATGGCCACCTGCGCCGGAGCAACAACGGCGGCGGGAGCTCCATCTCCGCCTCATGTTTTCCCGCCCAGAGATGTGCTCGGTCGGGGTGGACTGACTAGGCCAGGGGTAGTTTCGACATTTTACAGTGGGCCCATCTTGTTAGGGGCAAATCATCAAGTTTTTGTCGAAGGTGTGGCAAAAGATCGATGTCAATGAAAAGGAAGGCAAATCCTAGAAGTGCAAGCAAAGGTGGGGCAAATCCTCAAATTCCCCTCCTGCATGTGCATAATAATGATTTTCACGCAGCTCAGATATGTGCGGAGTAGCAATGGACGGATGCACATGGTCCGACGCCGAGGCAACCGGTCATAAATAGCCACAAACCAACACATTGTTTGGATTCGGTAGTGAACTATGCTGTCAAAGCCATGTCTGAGCTGGCCTCGACCACTGCCCAAGGCACCTGACCCGCGCCAACGTGGGACACCATGCTCGGGGAAGAAGTAGCAAGAGACAAAGAATGGTCAAGGAGCATGAAGGAAAATACAGAGGCTTGACTGCCACCACAAGTCGGACGATGGAGGATACATGGGGAGGGACACGGAGAAAGGGTGGGCCGCGACATGCATCCTCTAGTCCTACTGAGTCGTCCAAGTGGGGATGCAGGGTTGAATAAGGGCATCTCCAATGGTGAGCGCTTAGGTAGGCGCTTAAAATCAGCATGCACAAGCGTCGGTCGCCAGGAGTTCTATTTTATATGTACTCCCTCCGTTCGAAATTACTTGCACTGGTGGAAAAAGGGTCTTTGGTCGCGGTTCGCAACTGCCATTAGTCGCGGTTGCGCAACCGCGACCGAACGGGCGCGACTAAAGGCCCCACCCTTTAGTCGCGGTTGCTTAAGAACCGCGACTAAAGGCCCGTCCACGTGGGCGTCAGGTGGCCGTCGGACGGAGGACCTTTAGTCGCGGTTCTTCTGGCCAACCGCGACTAAAGGCCGCCGCAGGTTTAGGGTTTTAGCCCCCCCCCCCCTTAAACCTGTTTTCTGTTTAATTTGTATTGTTTTATTTCTTTTGTGCTTTATTTTAATTTTGAAGGAGTTTCACATATTCTACGGTACTACATACATGCATATGAATGTACAATTTCAAACAAATTTGAAATTAGAACCAAAAAGAATTCAAGAGGAATATACAATATATATTCAATATCATCGGATGACCATATACAATTTTGAACAAGTTTCCATACATAATTTAATGCATATAAAGTTCTACGTCCTCGTAATGGTGTTCTCCTTTAGGATGGAGGACTTCCCTCCTGAACCATCCAGCTAGTTCCTCTTGAAGTGGTCGGAAGCAAGCTTCTGGACTAAGCATCATCCGGAGGTTATTCCTCTGAGCATTGGTATCACTCGGAACCCGCTCAGAGGTGTATCTCCGGATCATCTCACAGACATAGTATGCACATAGATTGGTCCCCGCTGGCTGAATATCCTCACCATTCTTAGCCTTTGCCCTTTTGAATTCTAGCTCTTTTTTGAATTCACCGACCTTTGTATCTACGAACCGTCTCCAAACCCTACGAGGCAAAGAAAATTAAATGAACAAGAGAGTTATTAGTTACTTGATATTAGGAAATGAACGAAATAGGCCGATCGATATAGAGCGCAAATGAATGAAAATAATTACTTCTGCAGCATTCTTCTCATGTCGACCCAAAGCTTTGGATCCTTATTCAGAGAGTCGTGGACGAGACATTCTGAGGTGTCAACTTTAATTACTAGCAGAATCCAGTGGAACCTGCGGACACGATACATGCACAGTACGTCATGCATAACTCATCGATTAGCCGGCCACATACCATGCATGGAGTAAACAAAAGAGAATGTGCTCAAGACAGAAACACTCACCCAAAATGGTAAGGAAATAGAATATCACTTTTGAGTTCCTGCTTTGTAAGAAACTGCCACAGGTCTGCCTCCATGTCGGCGGGGTGATGCTCCAACACATATCCATTAATGATGTGTGGGTCAATGAACCCAACATTATGGATGTTCCTTACTCTGCATTCCTTAATCTTCATTCTGCATGTATAATAGCGGACACAACAATATAGTTAGGACATATATATAGTGCATGCAATATGAACGAGATGGGGTAGAAATAAATCACTTACAGAACGTAGCAACTGATGATAGATTTGTCGAGCTCGCGCAGATTGAAAAGCTGGAACAATTCACTCAGATGAATTTGTACATAGTAATGTTTGAAGTGATGCTCATATCTAACTTCCGCATAAATATATTCTTTGGCGTTTTTATTTTTTATGTAACCCTTGTACCATTTCAGCAGACCTTTCATTTGTGGAGGTAGATCCTGTTCCTGCGCAGGCTCGACGAGAGGCCCATTCTTCACATATGTAATTACTACCTCCTTCACTGGCGCCTCATCAAGGCCTAACAGTTCATGAAGAGTAATACCTAAGTTGGCCGCTTGTTCTCTGGCACTCGTTACAGTCAATCCATGTGCTGCCGCAGCTGCTATGATATCGGGGTCATCCGGACCGGCGGCTTTCACTATAAGCGGGACAATCGATTGTTTACTTTGTTCCCCGAGCTGGGCAACTCGTTTCCCGCTTTTTTTACTTTCTAATTCCGTTTTCTCGGCCTCCTCCAAGGCTTTGTTCTCCTGGTTCTCCACCCGCTCTTTCTTCTCCTTCAACATGAGTGCCTGCCTACGAAGTTCACGTGCATAGTCGTCAGGCAGATTCTTCGCGGCTTGGGACGGTGTGCTCAAAAATGACTTAGCCCACTTCTTTTGCTCATCAGAAAATACTGGCTTGGGCTCGGGCTCTCTTTTCTTCTTGCAGTCCGCCTTCCATTTCTCATGATCAGCAGCCGCGGCCGCGGCAGTTTCCTCGGCACTACGTTCCCAAGGCCTTGTGGGGAGAGGCTTCAATGATGGCTCTGGTACCTTTGTGGTCTTAGGTACATAAGGGTCCGGGTTAATAATCCAGGACTGCTTCTGCTTCTTTGCCGGAGGTGGATTGGGGGGCGGCGTCTGATCACCCGCTGGACGAGGACTGGGGGGCGGCGTCTGATCACCCGCTGGACGAGGACTGGGGGGCGGTGTCTGATCACCCACCGGACGTTGTGGACTGGGGGGCGTCGGCTGACGTGACGGAGGTGTAGGTGAACCGCCACCACCGTAGGGGGGTGGACTTGTTGTCCTTGGTGCCTCGCCTGGAAACTTGATAAACTTCTTTTGCCATAGAATGAAATGGCGCTTGACATCTCCAAGTCTTTTCTCCCCTTCAGGTGTAGCAATGTCAATCTCCAGGTCCTCAAACCCTTGGACTATGTCCTCCACCGTGACACGAGCATAGCCATCTTGAATGGGGGTGTTGTGGTGGAGTGCTCCAGGTAAACATGGTAAAGCACTGCCGATGGCTACCTTCACGGACATGTTCCCGATAGGATAATACAGATGACATTCTTTCATCTCCTTTATATCGTCCACGGGGTAGCGAGGAGGCTCCGGTGCAGTAATTTCGACCACCAGAGGCTCCGGTGCAGTAATTTCGACCACCAGAGGCTCCGGTGCAGTAATTTCGATCGTCGGTGCATCTGCACCAGCCGGTGGGGCCTCCGTGGAAGCCACACTGCTTCTCCGCTGCTGGCTTCTGAGATCCGCTGGATGATCTTCATGCTGCGCCTGAGCTGCATCTCGTTCGGCTACTAGTACACTCACGGTTTTCTTCATCACATCCATTTCCGATGCCAACCGCGCCACAACATCTGCTTCCCGATCCATCTTTCTCTTCCGGCTTCTGTAACCGTACGGGTCATCGTTCTGGGGGAACCCTATTTTCCACGGAATGTGCCCCATGCCTCGTACACGTCCTCCGTGTTCAGGATTCCCGAGGGCTTTTGTCAGCGCGTCGTTCTCTCTGTTGAACTTGATCTTCCCCTCTTGAGCATCCCTCATTGCGTCAATAAGGGCTTGGGTGGGTTTAATTATTTTGCCCCGATAAACACAGTCCCCTGTCTCCGGGTTCAGCGTTCCCCCATGCCCGTACCACCAGCTTTTGGCCCTTGGGTCCCATCCCTCCGTACCTGGACGGATTCCTCGCGCCCTCAGCTCGTTCACCATCTTCTCCCACCTAGGCTCCCAAAGGCGATACCCTCCTGGCCCCATAATATGATTGTACTCCTTCTTAGCCGCATTTTCCTTATTTTTTTTCGATATTTGAATGAACTGCTCCGATTTCTTTTGCTTCACAAATTCTGGCCAATCATGTTTCAGTTTCTCATATTGTCCTTTGAAATCCGGAGTCTTGTTCTGCTTGACAAAGTCATGGGCTAGATTTTGCTTGAATTTCCGGAATGCGTCGGCCATCTTATGAAGAGCGAACTGTTTGACTAGCCTCCTCCTCTCCTTGTTTTCCTCAATCTTGTTACCCTCCTCATCGAATTTGTTGTATTCCGGAGGTAGAACGAAATGTTCCATAAGCTTTTTGAAGCAATCTTTTTTTGTTCTCTTATCGACGAAAGTGAAACCAGCAATTCGTGCCTTCTTTGGCTTATTCCACTCCTGGACGGTGATCGAGACGTTGTCTCTAACAATGGCTCCGCATTGGTTGACAAACTTGGTGGCGTTCTTGCGGGGCTCCAGCGGCCTGCCGGTTGCACTGTCGACAACCTCGATGGTGCATGTTTCTCCTTGTTTCATCGTCTTGGTTGCGCCACGCTTTGACGACGTACTCGATTGTTTCGACGATCCGGCCGAGGGCTAAAATAAGAAAGAGAGTCGCGCGCGTTAGTCCACACATATTTATTCAAATCAGTTAGTTTGTATCACCAGAGGCTCAATGTATATATATATACCTCGGCGCCGGAGGTGGTTGCTACTTCCATTTGAAGATCGTCGTTTATCGACGTTTGTTCGGCATCATCTTGCTGACGGCGCCCTTCATCTTCACCGTCAAGGTTCAGATAAGAAGAGATATCATCTTCTTCTTGTCCGGTCGGCACATATAGAATATCGCCGTTTATGATGCCGAACATATGTGCTTCACCGTCCGGATCATAGTTGTCCATAATCGGGTCAGCTCTATCGTCCGCCATTATGTCAGTCCTGAAAACATGTAGTAAAAACAAATTAATTAAGTGAAGAAGGGGGGCGGTGGCGGTGGCGGTGGCGAAAGGGCGGTGGCAAAAGGAGGGGGCGAGGAAGGGGTGGGAGAGGGTGTCGCGGTAGAGCGCGAGACGGGGCGGCAGACGACGGCGTCACGGAGAGGGAGGCGAGGACAACACACATTTATAACCCTCGCCGTCCCGGCCCCTCTCGATCCCTAAAAAAACACCGCGCGCATCGCCGCCCCCTCTCCGTATATACGTTTTTTTGTTAATTATCAAATTTTACGTTTTTTTTTGTTAATTATCAAGTTTTAAGTTATTTACCGTTTTTGTTAAACTAATTAACTAGTTAAAATTAAAAAGAACAAAAAAAATTCTCTCTCTCTCTCTCTCTCTCTCTCTGTAGATCGAGCAGCGTTGAGGGCGGCGAGGTCGGCGGCCCGAGGATGGATTGGGGGGCGGCGTTGAGGGCGGCGAGGCCGGCCGGCGGCGTTGAGGGCAGCGAGGCCGGCCGGCGGCGTTGAGGGCGGGCGAGAGGCGGCGCGGTGGGCGAGGGAGGCCGGCGGGCGCCGTACATGGGCGAGAGGGGGCGGCGGGCGCCGTACGTGGGCGAGAGGGGGCGGCGGGCGACGGCGGGCGGCGTCGAGGGCGAGGGCGACGGCGGGCGGCGTCGAGGGCGAGGGCGACGGCGGGCGGCGTCGAGGGCGAGGGCGACGGCGGCGGTGTTGATTCGGAGAAGACGAGAAGGGGTTCGGGGCCCTCGTATTTATAACCCCCCCCCTTTAGTCGCGGTTGGGGAGGCGACCCGCGACTAAAGGGTACCTTTAGTCGCGGTTGGAGAGGCGACCCGCGACTAAAGGTAACCTTTAGTCGCGGTTGGTGAGGCGACCCGCGACTAAAGGGCTTTTTCGGCGGGTTTTTGTTCCCGCGCGCAACGACCTTTAGTCGCGGTTGGGCAGGCCAACCGCGACTAAAGGTATTCTTAAAATACTTTTTCTTTTTCAATATGTTAAGAATACAAATAATATATCGAAAAATTCAGAAAAATAAAACTAATTCAATTCAATATGTTAAAAACACAAATAATATATCAAAAAATTCAGAAAAATAAAACTAATTCAATTCAAATGTTAAAAATACAAATAATATATCAAAAAATTCAGAAAAATAAAACTAATTCAATTCAATATGTTAAAAACACAAATAATATATCAAAAAATTCATAAAAATAAAACTAATTCAATTCAATATGTTAAAAACACAAATATTATATCAAAAAATTCAGAAAAATAAAACTAATTCAATTCAAAATTCTAAAAATACAAATAATATATCAAAAAATTAAGAAAAATAAAACTAGTTCAATTCAAAATGTTAAAAATACAAATAATATATCAAAAAATTCAGAAAAATAAAACTAATTCAATTCAAAATTTTATACGCCTAGGCAGGAGTATGACTAAATCACTCCAAATTTCATGTATCATCAGTGGTATCTCGAATCATTCGAAAATGGACACCAAACACATCACGGGTAATATAATTCACATGATCCATTCAACAAAGTTTGGTACAATAAATTATTACACATCATTTCTTCCCTTGTGTCCCTGCTTGCTTACGATTGTGCCGTATCCATGGAGCATCCTCATCATTTAACTTAATGCTTGGGTCGGTGTTCACTTTGAAGGGCGGAATTTCAGCAAACATATTATAATCTTCTGACATGTCTGTCTTGTCCTCCACTCCCACGATGTTTCTTTTCCCTGAAAGAACAATGTGGCGCTTTGGATCATCGCATGATGTACTGATCGTTTTCTTATCTTTCCGTTTCCTCGGTTTGCTACTCATGTCCTTCACATAGAAAACCTGAGCGACATCTTTCGCTAGGACGAATGGTTCGTCAAGGTAACCAAGATTGTTGAAATCCACCATTGTCATTCCGTATTGCTGGTCCACCTTTACCCCACCTCCTGTTAGCTTGAACCATTTGCACCGGAACAAAGGGACCTTAAAGGAGGGTCCATAGTCAAGTTCCCATATCTCCTCTATGTAACCATAATATGTGACCTTTTGCCCATTCTCGGTTGCTGCATCAAAGCGGACACCACTGTTTTGGTTGGTGCTCTTTTTATCTTGGGCGATCGTGTAAAATGTATTCCCATTTATCTCGTACCCTTGGAAAGTCGTTATAGTCGAAGATGGTGTCTTGGCCAACATGTACAGCTGATCTACAACATCATTGTCATTCATTAAATGTTTTCTCAACCAACTGCCGAAAGTCTCCATGTGGGCCTTCCTAATCCAGGATTCAGGCTTCCCCGGGTTGTCCGAGCGTAAAATATTCTTGTGTTTCTCAAAGTACGGAGCCACCAAGCTGGAATTGGTCAGTACAGTGTGGTGTGCTTCAGTCAGAGAATGGCCGTCCATACATGTCGTTGATTTCCTTTCGATCGTGCCTTTTCCACTTAGTCTCCCCTCGTGCCGCGATCGAGGAAGACCAATCGGCTTAAGGTCAGGAACAAAGTCAACACAAAACTCAATTACCTCCTCATTTCCATAGCCCTTGGCGATGCTTCCTTCTGGCCTAGCACGGTTACGAACATATTTCTTTAATACTCCCATGAACCTCTCGAAGGGGAACATATTGTGTAGAAATACAGGACCGAGAATGAAAATCTCTTCGACTAGGTGAACCAAGAGGTGCGTCATAATATTGAAGAAGGATGGCGGGAACACCAACTCGAAACTGACAAGACATTGGATCACATCATTCTGTAACCGTGGTAGATCTTCTGGATTGATTACCTTCTGAGAGATTGCATTGAGGAATGCACATAGCTTCACAATGGCTACTCGAACATTTTCTGGCAGGAGCCCCCTCAAAGCAATCGGAAGCAATTGCGTCATAATCACGTGGCAGTCGTGAGACTTCAGGTTTTGGAACTTTTTCTCCGCCATGTTTATTATTCCCTTTATATTGGACGAGAATCCAGACGGGACCTTCATACTGCTCAGGCATTCAAAAAAGATGACCTTCTCTTCTTTGGTCAGAGCGTAGCTGGCACGACCTTGAAACCATTCCGGATGCCGGTCATCAGGGTCTTTCAAACGTTGCTGGTCCTGCCGTGCTTCCTTTGTATCATTTGTCTTCCCATACACGCCCAAGAAGCTTAGGAGGTTCACGCAAATATTCTTCGTAACGTGCATCACATCGATTGCAGAGCGGACTTCTAGGACTTTCCAATATTCTAGCTCCCAGAATATAGATTTCTTCTTCCACATGGCTACGTGCCCGTCAGCTCCCTTCGGAACTGATTGTCCGCCAGGACCCTTTCCAAAGATCACTTTCAAATCCTTGACCATATCAAATACCTCAGCACCAGTGCGTTCCGCAGGCTTCGGCCGGTGATCTGCCTTGCCGTTGTAATGCTTGCCTTTCTTTCTTACTGGATGAATTTTCGGAAGAAATCGACGATGCCCAAGGTACACGTTCTTCTTACAATTTGGCAAATGTACACTTTCAGTCTCATGTAAGCAGTGCGTGCATGCATTGTATCCCTTATTTGACAGTCCCGAAAGGTTACTAAGAGCAGGCCAATCGTTGATGGTTACGAAAAGCAACGCTCGTAGGTTAAATTCCTCTTTTTTGTGCTCATCCCACACACGGACACCAGGTCTGCCCCACAGCTGTAAAAGTTCATCAACCAATGGCCTTAGGTACACATCGATGTCGTTGCCGGGTTGCTTCGGACCTTGGATGAGCACTGGCATCATAATGAACTTCCGCTTCATGCACAACCAAGGAGGAAGGTTGTAGATGCATAGAGTCACGGGCCAGGTGCTATGGCTGGAGCTCTGCTCGCCAAAAGGATTCATGCCATCTGTACTTAGACCAAATCTTATGTTCCTTGCGTCAGCTGCAAAATCTTTGAACTCTCTGTCGATCTTTCTCCATTGCGTTCCATCTGCGGTGTGTCTCAACTCCCCGTCCGACTTACGGTCCTCTTTGTGCCATCGCAACAACTTGGCATGCTCTTTGTTCCTGAACAGACGTTTCAACCGTGGTATTATAGGAGCATACCACATCACCTTGGCGGGAACCCTCTTCCTGGGTTTCCCGCCCTCAACATCGTCACCAGGGTCATCGCCTCTGATCTTATAACGCAATGCAGTGCATACCGGGCATTCATTCAAATTCTCGTATTCACCGCGGTAGAGGATGCAGTCGTTGATGCATGCATGTATCTTCAGAACCTCTAAACCTAGAGGGCAGACAACCTTCTTTGCTTCGTACGTACTGGCGGGCAACTCGTTATTCTTTGGAAACATATTCTTCAACATTTTCAGCAAGTTTTCAAATGCCGAGTCAGCTACACCTGCCTGTGCCTTCCATTTCAGCAAATCCAGTGTGCAACCCAGCTTTTTCAGACCATCATCGCATCCAGGGTACAACGACTTTCTGTGATCCTCTAACATGCGATCCAAATTCTCCCTCTCCTTTTCAGTTTCGCAGCGTCTCCGTGCATCAGCAATGGTCCGACCAAGATCATCAACGGTCTCATCACGTGCCTCTTCTTCACCTTCACCTTCACCTTCCCCTTCACCTTCCCCTTCACCTGCCCCTTCACCTTCCCCTTCACCTTCAACATCCTCCATGAAAGTATCACCGAAATGAGCAAGATAGCTTTCATCGATGAAATCATCCCCTTCTTCATCTTCTTCCATTATAACCCCTCTTTCTCCATGCTTGGTCCAACAATTATAGCTTGGCATGAAACCGTGCCGAAGCAGGTGCAGGTGAACTTCTCTTGAGGAAGAGTAACCCTTCTGATTCTTACAGTCAACACATGGACAGATAACAAAACCCTTCTGCTTGTTCGCATTAGCCACTACGAGGAAATCTTTCAAACCCGTAGTGAACTCGCGGGAGAGTCGGTTACCGTACATCCATTACCGATTCATCTGCATTATTATAATATAAAATATATAATTAACCATCATGCATTTGTTAAAGTAACTAGCTATAAACAATAGAAATTAAACAATGAACAACACACATGCATATTTTATCAATGACACACATGCATGAAAGGTTCAAGTTGCTAACCGCGATCGAGGAGGAACCTCAAGTGTGGCTCCAACACTTCATATCATGTTTGTTTCACGCTGTTGGGCATTTCATCAAACACCTTGTGTGCATAAGAGGAACCAAAAGCAAACCTACACCCCCTTGTGAAGAGAAGTGGCACCAAATGGCTAAGTGAGTGCGCTGAACTGGTATATATAGGGGAGGAGATTTAGTCGCGGTTGGCCAGGCCAACCGCGACTAAAGGCCTTTGGGCACCTTTAGCTAAAGCCCCTCACGTGCACCAGCTGGCCACCGAGCGCCCTGGCCCAAGCCTTTGGTCGCGGTTCGTCTGCCGAACCGCGACTAAAGACTTCATTAGTCGCGGTTCCTACAGTTTCGCGACTAATGGGGCTGGACGGAAGCCTCTTTTTCTACCAGTGTTGTCTCGGAAATGGATGTATCTAGAACTAAAATACGTCTAGATATACCTATTTCTGCGATAAGTAATTCCGAACGGAGGGAGTATTTTTGAAGCGCCCGACTCCTTTCTGAGCATCGATGCCACGAAACCAACCAGGAATACGCTGAAAACTGCCAAAACGTCTGGGATTTATTCCCTAGCGCCTCAGTAGGACTAGAATTCACTTTTTACATATTTACAATCGACAGGAAAACTTGGGATTTTTTGTGAACATTGTAGTTCTTCTGTTTGTTGATAAGTTTCAAATCTTAGTTTGGAGAAACGAACAACAATATTTTCCTCGCGGGTGAACACGAAACGAAACACAAAAACGAACAGAGAGTGTAACTACCACACGTCGCATTTAAAACTTTCCCCAGCAGACAAAGTTGTCGAGCAATTCATGGCACACCCCTGTGTTTCTTTCGCGTTTTGTTTTGCCTTGGGTCAGATCTCAGTTATCGCCTCCTTCATCTTCCTAGCTAGTTTCAAGCCCTAGCCCTAGATAACCATTAACCGCCAGCATGGAGAATGAGTGTATCAACGCCGGCGACCAACCTACCATGCCGACGTAACCACCCAAGCACCTTATGGCAACCTGCTCCACAACGGCTTCTGCCTCCTCGACGCACCCCGTCAGAGCCCAGAGCCCTCGCCTTTGTCTTCTCATCCTGCAAAACGCGGTAACGCATCACTCATCACGAGGAGAATTTCATCTGCTCCTTCCGCAAGGCCCACCACAACATCCCACCACTCCTTGGTCTCTACTCCAACGACATCCACCGATGGCTCAACTTCATTTCCACCACAGCCGGCGTGATGAATATTCGAGCCCCACCGTTGGCCTCTTGTCGTCGCCCACCGATTCGGTAACCGCGGCTACGGCTACACCCATGGTCGCTTGCTCCTTGAAGCCACAATGTGTCAGATCCACTAACCGGCGAACAAACCTCATTCTGTCGTGCCTAGTTTCCTCTGGGGGTAGAGCTGCGGTGCAGCGCTGGTCTGCGACTCCAATCATTGCCACTCGTCATCATCCCATGTCGTCTTTGCGTACTGGAAGTACGTGGCCACATGCCTTCTGGCTGCTGGCACTCGTCCATGATGGTGCCCATCCGCACCTTTGCGTGCATCTACAGCTCTGTGATTGGAAGCTAGGGCGGCCGCCCAGCAGCCACCATGGTCATGAGGTGCCAGTTCAAATCAAAGCCGAGCGCGTGGCCTGGAACATAGCTGTTGTATTCTGCATGACCGGGAAGTGCAGCAACTTCCTAGAATTTCACATGGAGAAGCAGAGGCTTCTACTGACGGAGACACCTGATGTTATAGAGGGCAATGACTTTGGAGTGAGAATTTTCTAGCCGAGCTAGTTTCTACCAGTGTCATGCTAGCCAATTGAAATGTGCTAAGTCTTCATGTACACATATCAAATATAAAGTATTTCATTCATTTTGTTTATCATATGTCATTTCTCCTTTCTTGCTGCAGAACCACCCACTGTTTTATGAGGTGCAGAACTTTGTTGTACTCAATATATTTTATTCTTTAACCCCACGGTCCATCCACACATACTTTTAATTTGATCCTAAAATTTATAACACTTTTAAATTTCAAATTAATGATCCGATTTACAATCCATCTGCAGATTTGTGTTCGTGACATTTAAATCTTTAAAACAAGATTAATCTTGGACATGTTTTGAAGAAGTTTAAATTAAAATTTGATACCATATGGAAACTTATGTGAAATACATGATGATGCATTAATGAAACTAAAGTGAACAAATAATGAAAACATGCAAAAGGGAATGTAGTAAGCCATAATGAAACTTATATCAAATGTGAGATGAAATATTAATGCATTGTGGAATGAAACAATAACAAACACTTGCCAAAGGGAATGTATGAAAATATGTAAAACTTGCGATGACACAGAAATGAAATCATATAGAAATATGTGGAAATAACACTTTTAGTGCCTATACTAACCATGAAAGGTAATTTAACAAAATGGTATGAAAACTTATTTTAATACTCTAAAAAATAGAAATGAAATAGTTCTAAAACCTGAAATGAAAAAAAAATGAAAACCTATACCGAATAAATAATTAAACATGTAACAATACAATGAAACACAAATTAACTAGTTTCATATAAGCTCAATATTGTTCATATTTTGAAATTTTTTAAAGTGTTCAAAGCTGGTCTTGTTTTGTTGATTTAAATATGATGAATACAAATGTCCTAACATTTTGTCAATCGGATATTTAGTTCAAACGAAATATATAATCAAACTGAAAAGTGTGGGTGGATCGATGTAATGCTACCTTTTAATTCCAAACATACCCACTAGTCACTTTGCTATGGGGCCTTCTCTCTATATGTCTCACACGTCACAGGGTTGGGTAAGAAGGTTAGATGGATTGGAGGCGGAAGGTATTATGATGTATATGTGTTAGATAATAGCAATTGATATAGTAATACAAGCACACATCCCGGGAAATGATGGATGGCATCACCCTGTTCCGCCAAAAAAAATTTCACAATGATTTTCTTCTCGCGCCAGCTAAGGACGCGTGTATGGGTTTAGATGCTGTGATGGGCAAATTCGTCATGTTATTTTTATGGGATGGTTGCGCCTGGATTCATCGTATCACAAATACATCTCGAATTTATCTATAATCTTTTATTGTTCAATGTTATTATAGTATCAATCTTGGATGTTTTATATGCAATTATATCATTTTTCCGGACTAACATATTAACCAAGTGCCCAGTGAAAGTTGTTGTTTTTTGCTTGTTTTTGGATTTTCAGAAAATCAGTATCAAACGGAGTCCAAATGCTATGAAACTATTTGACGATTTTTTCGGGACCAAGAGAGACTCTAGAAGGTTTGGGAGACAACTAGAGGAGCCATGAGGGAGCGACAAGCTCACTAGGCGCGCCCCAAGGGGGGCGCCCTCCAAGCTTGTGGGCCCCTCATGGCACATCTTGACCTAATTCCACCTATATAAATTCTCAAATATTCTCATTACATCAGAGAGCCACCCGAAACACTTTTTCGGTAGTCGCAATTCTTTGTTCTTCCCAGATCCCATATGGAGGCCTTTTTCGGTACTCTGCCGAAGGGGGAATCGATCACGGAGGGCTTCCACATCCACCTTGCTGCCCTTCTGATGATATGTGAGTAGTTTACCACAGACCTACAGGTCCATAGCTGTTACCTAGAGTGCTTCTTCTCTCTCTTTGATCTTCCATACAATGTTCTCCTCGATGTTCTTTGAGTTCTGTCTGATGTAATTCTTCCCAGGGATTGTGGATTTATGATTAGATTATTCATGAATATTATTTGACTTTTCTCTGAACTCTTTTATGCATGATTGTTATAGCGTTGTATTTCTCTTCGATATGTTTGTTTGGTTTGGCCAACTAGATTGATTTATCTTGCAATGGGAGAGGTGCTTTATAACGGGTTCGATTTTGCGGTGTTCCATAACAGTGGCAGAAAGGGAAATGACACGTATTTGTATTGTTGCCATTATGGATTAAACGATGAAGTTTATTCATATTGTTTCGTTTTAGTTTGTCTACATCATGTCATCTTGCTTAAAGTGTTACTCTATTTTTGTTAACTTAATAATGCTCTAGATGCATGCTGGATAGAGGTTGATGGGTGGAGTAAAAGTAGTAGATGCAGGCAGGAGTCGGTCTACTTTTCTCGGACGTGATGCTTATATACATGATTATTACCTTGAATATCATCATAACTATGTGCTTTTCTATCAATTGCCCAACAGTAATTTGTTTAACCACCGTATGCTATGTGTTCGAGAGAGAAGCGTCTACTGAACTATGGCCTCCAGGTCTACTTCTAAAATATATATAATCCAAAAATACCTTGCTGCAATTTCATTACCGTTATTTTATTTTGTGTTTTTATTTTATTTATCTACCACTACGAGATTTGATCTTGCAAATAATCGCTAAGGGGATGGACAACCCCCTTGATCGTGTTGGGTGCAAGTATTTACTTTTGTGTGTGCATGTACTGCTAACGAGGTTCTGCATGGTTCGCTTACTGGATTGATAATCTTGGTTCTTAACTGAGGGAAATACGTATCTCTACTGTACCGCGTCATCATCTCCTCTTC
The DNA here is from genome assembly GCF_018294505.1 of Triticum aestivum. Taxonomy (NCBI): domain Eukaryota; kingdom Viridiplantae; phylum Streptophyta; class Magnoliopsida; order Poales; family Poaceae; genus Triticum; species Triticum aestivum. Next base: position 641,205,873 of record NC_057807.1, read on the forward strand.
AAGAAAATCCAAATGCAACTCACAAGTAGCAATCACTACTAGTAAATAACTTATAGGTGGAGGATTAACAGTAGCGAGCCTTAATACACAACGCTATTGCTAATTTGCAGCAGCACGGGGTGGCAACACGCACTATAACAATAACAGTAGCGCGGTCTCAACACCAAGCTCTGCTGATAGATGCCCCCCCTCCCATGCGCACCGGGGCTGCTTATAGTAGCAGCATGGCCGATAAAAGCCCCGCTATTGCTAAACAGATAGCAGTAGCGCGGGGGCCCATGTTACTTGTGAGCTGCGTTGGGATTTCCCCAAAGAGGAGAGGATGATGCAGTACAGTAGAGATAAGTATTTCCCTCAGTTATGAAACCAATGTTATCAATCCAGTAGGATAACCAAACAACACTATGTAAACAGCACCTCCACACAAACTACAAATACTTGCAACCCAACGCGTAGAGGGGTTGTCAATCCTTGCGACGGATATGAGAAAGATTAAATTGTATAGTTTTTGATAGATAGATTGAACAAAAATACAAAATAAAATAACTAAAATAAAATTCCAGGAAGGTATTTTTAGTTTTAATATATGATAAAAGATTGACCCGGGGGCCATAGTTTTCACTAGAGGCTTCTATCATGAAAATAGCATACAGTGGGTAAATAAATTACAGTTGGGCTTGACAGAAAAGCAAATAACTAGGACTATATCCAAGGCAATGATCATATATAGGCATCACGTCTCAGACAAGTAGACCAAAACGATTTTGCATCTACTACTATTACTCCACACATCGACCGCTATCCATCATGCATCTAGTGTATTAAGTTCATGGAAAATTGGTGTAACGCCTTAAGCAAGATGACATGAGGTAGACAAGATGAACTCACATATGAATAAACCCCATCTTTCTACCCTTAATAGAAATGATAGATTTGATCATAAACTCACAATTCATCGGATCCCAACAAACACACCGCAAAAAGTCATTACATCAAATAGATCTCCAAGAACACCGAGGATAACATTGTATTGAAGATCAAAAAGAGAGAAGAAGCCATCTAGATACTAACTATCGACCCGTAGGTTTGTGGTAAACTACTCACGCATCATCGGAGGGCAGCAAGCATGATGAAGAGCCCCTTCCTTGATCGAATCCCCCTCTCTGACAGAGTACCGGAGAAGGCCTCCAGATGGGATCTCGTGGTTCTGGAATTTGTGACGGTGGAAAAAGTATTTTTGGTGTCTCTCTGATGTTAGGGCAATATTTGAGTATTTATAGAGGTGGAATTAGGGTTTGATGTGCCATGAGGGGCCCACAAGCCTAGGGGCGCCCCTGCCCCTGGCGTACTGCTACGTCTCTGTCGTATCTACTTTTCGTAACGCTTTTACTCTTGTTTTGGACTGTAATTTGCATGATTTGAATGAAACTAACGCGGACTGACGCTGTTTTCAGCAGAACTACCATGGTGTTGTTTTTGTGCAGAAATAAAATTTCTCGGAATGGAACACAACTTCTTGGAGAATTTTTATACAATAAAAGAAAAATACTGGAGCCAAGAACCACCGAAGGGGGGGGGGGTCCCTAGGGGAGCACATCCCACCAGGGCGCCCCCTCCTGGCACACCTAGGTGGGTTGTGCCCACCTGGTGGCCCCGCAGACCCTATCTCCGACGCTATAAAATCACATTTCAGTGAAAAAAATCAGGGAGAAAGAATTATCGCGTTTCATGAGATGGAGCCTCCGCCACCTCCTATTCTTCATCGGGAGGCCAGATCTGGAGTCCGTTTGGGGCTCCGGGGAGGGGGCTCTTCGATCTTCCTCATCACGAACCCTTCATTGCCAATTCCATGATGCTCCCCATCGGGAGTGAGTAATTCCTTCGTAGGCTCGTTGGTCAGTGAGGAGTTGGATGAGATTCAAAATGTAATCGAGTTAGTTTTGTTAGGGCTTGATCCCTAGTATCCATTATGTTCTGAGATTGATGTTGCTATGACTTTGCCATGCTTAATGCTTGTGACTTTGGGCCCGGATGCCATGATTTCAGATTAGAACCGTTTATGTTATCACCATTATATCTATGTTCTAGATCTGATCTTGCAAGTTATAATCACCTATTACGTGTTATTATCCATAAACCCTGGAGTGACAGTATTCAGGATACTTTCCGGTGATGACCGTAGTTTGAGGAGTTCAAATATTCACTATGTGCTAATGCTTTGTTCCGGTTCTCTATTAAAAGGAGGCCTTAATATCCCTTAGTTTCATTATAGACCCCGCTGCCACGGGAGGGTAGGACAAAAGATGTCATGCAAGTTCTTTCCATAAGCACGTATGACTATTTACAGAATGCATGCCTACGTTATATTTATGAACTAGAGCTAGTTTTGTATCACCCTAGGTTATGACTGTTATATGATGAATATCATCCAACGAATTCACCGACCCAATGCCTATGAATTTTCCACATATTGTTTCTGCTAAGTTACTATTGTTATTGCTATGGTCACAACTGCTACAAAATCATTGCTATCATCGTACCTTTACTGTTACTATCACCATTATTGTCAAAACTATCATATTACTGTGCTACTGATCATATTGCTGCAGTTAATTAATCTCCAGGTGTGGTTGAATTGACAACTCAACTGCTAGTACTTGGAAATATTCTTTGTCTCCCCTTGTGTTGAATCTATAAATTTGGGTTGAATACTCCACCCTTGAAAGTTGGTGCGACCCCCTATACTTGTGGGTTATCAAGACCTTTTTCTGGCGCCGTTGCCGGGGAGCATAGCTCTATTTGTTGAGTTGATTGGGATTATTATGTATTTATCACTATGAAGAATCTGAGGGATAAAAAACTAAGATCGTTCCCTCTAGGAGAAGGGGAGGTAAGGAACTGCCATCACATTCTGCACTTCATTCACCTTCTGTTTGGAGAAGACTTGCAACACCACCACATGCTATTAATCCTGATATGTCGCAAGTTATTGATGATTCTAATTCTATGAATGCTACTCATGATGATGCTAGTACCCTGCTTGATGATGGTGTCCACTAGGTGATTTTGTTGATGAACAAGTTGCTAGAGCTAAAGAGAATGAAATCATTGAAACTGATGAAGTGCTTGAAACTGGAAATCTTGAAACACCTATTAGACCTAGCTCTCCTAGATGTGAATTTCCTAGGATAGCTGAAGGTTATGTTATGGATGAGGAGAAAACTAGAGATTTTCTTGATTGCAATGATAGAGATGATCTTAAGAAATTATTACGTAAACTGAAAGAGAAATCTTTGAATGCTAGGATGAAATGTGATCCTAAGTTTGCTACTTCACCTATCTTTGTTGATGATAAGGATTATGAATTCTCTGTCGACCTGGAGTTAATTACTTGGGTTGAATCTGATCCTTTCCATGGTTATGAAACTGAAACTGTTGTGGCACACCTTACTAAATTAAATGATATAGCGACCCTATTTGTTCAAGATTCTCTACTACTATATCCTCAAATTATTTTCATTCTCATTAAAAGGTGATGCTAAGATATGGTACAATACTCATGCTCCTGGTTGTGTGTGTAGTCCCCAGGATATGATTTATACTTCTCTGAAAACTATTTTCCTGCTCATAAGAAACAAGCTGCCTTATAGGAAATATTTGACTTTGTGCAAAGTGAAGAAGAGAGTCTCCCACAAGCTTGGGGGAGGCTTCTCCAATTGCTTAAGACTTCGCATGATCATCCTCTTGAGAAAAATGAAATACTTGATATCTTCTATAATGGACTAACCGATGCTTCTAGGGACTTCCTAGATAGTTGTGCTGGTTGTGTTTCCAGGGAACGAACTATTGGACATGCTGAGGAATTATTGAATAATATATAGAAAAATTATGATGATTGGACCTTCCTGAACCATCGCATAAGCCCACTCCGAAGAAGAGGGGTATCTTATATCTCAGTCCGGAAGATATGCAAGAGGCAAAAAATGTATGAAGGAAAAAGGTATTAAAGTTGAAGATGTTAAAAATTTATCTCCTATTGAAGAAATTCATGGACTTGATACACCACCACCCAAGGTGGTATAGGTAAACTCTTTAATGAAATTTGATGAAAAAGGACAACCCTTATAATATGCATCCTAGTCAGTGCCTTTATGAGTTTGATAACTACATTAGAAAGCAAGATCACTTCAATGCAAATGTTATGAAACAATTGAAATACAATTCTGATATGATTGCTCACTTGAGTGACTTGTTATTTAGAATCTCCAACGATGTTAGAGGCGTAGTAAAAAATTCTTCTATGGTTCACACTTAGATAGAAGAAGTTGCTAAATCGCAAAGAGAACTCCTTGATGAAATGAATAATAATATGAATGATCATGCTATTAGAGTAGTAACTAGGGGAGGTAGAATGATTCAGGAACCACTTTATCCTGGAGGTTACCCTAAAAGAATTGAACAAGACTTTCAAAGAATCAACACTAATGCACCTAGTCCATCTAAGAAGAAAAAGAATCAACACTAATGCACCTAGTCCGTCTAAGAAGAAAAAGAAAAAGAAAAATGATAGGACTTTGCATGCTTCTAGTGAACCTGAGATGGAAAAACCTCCTGATAATAATAATGTTTGTATTTCTGATGCTGAACCTCAATCTAGTAAATAATATTCACCTAGTGATAATGAAAAAGATAATGATGATGTTCATAAAGACACTCAACCAGACAATGATAAGGAACCAGATAATGATGTTGAAATAGAACCAGCTGTTGACCCTGATATGATAAAAGAGACTTTGTTGATAGAAAACATGGAAGAGAAAGAGAACCATGGGTTCAAAAACCCATGCCCTTTCCACCTAAATCAATTAAGAAAAAAACATGATGAGAATTTGAACGCTTTGTTGAAATGCTTAGGCCAGTCTTTTTGCGCACTCGCTTAACTGATATTTTAAAGATGGCTCCTTATCCAAAATATATGAAAGACACCATCACTAATAAGAGGAAAATACCTGAAGCTGAAATCTCCAACATGCTTGCTAATTATTCTTTTGAGGATGGAGTACCTAAAAACTTGGAGATCCGGGAATACAACCTATACCTTGCTCTATCAAAAGAAATTATGTTAAAATCGCTTGGTGTGATTTAGGAGCTGGTGTTAGTGTTATGCCTTTCTCCTTATATAAAAGACTGGATTTGAATAAACTCACACCTATTGAAATATCTTTGCAAATGGCTGATAAATCAACTGCCATACCTATCGGTATTTGTGAGGATGTGCCCGTTTTGTTGCAAATGTTAATACTTTAACTGACTTTGTTATACTTGAGATGCCCGAGGACGACAACATGTCGATTATCCTTGGTAGACCCTTCTTGAATACTGCAGGGGCTATTATTGATTGCAATAAAAGCAAGGTCACTTTTCATATTAATGGTAATGAGCATAAGGTGCACTCTTCGAAGAAACAATTCCTAGTGAATGGTACTAATGTTATTGAAAATTCTCCAACAATCACAATTAGAAGTTTTCAACTACCTCTACCTACTGCCAAAAAGAAATATGACATACTTATTGTTGGGGACATGCATATCCCCCTTGAGGTAACTTAGTGTTTTATGAAAGTTCTTCGATTTCATGCTAATCAAAGGTGGTTGTTAATAAGACTTGATAAACCTTATTAATGGATCATTTTGAGAGGTATGAAGTTGACGAATTTAGTAAGCATGACCTTCTGCTCCCAATTTTTATTTTCTGTTTTTCTTAGTTAAATAAAATAAAATGCCATGTTTTGTCAGTTTTCTGAATTTCCCGTTCAATAAAAAATGACCCAAAAATAAAATTTCCCAGAATGCCGAGAAAATTTGATATGAATTTTTCTGAATATTTCTGAATTTATAGTGCAAATAACATCATAGGTGGGTGCACCGGGTGGGCACAACCCACCTGGGCGCACCAGGCGCGCCTAGGTGGGTTGTGGTCCCCACGTGCCCCCCTCACTTATCTCTTTAGCCCATGTCATCACCTAACTCTAGAAAAAAATCACCATTGCTCTCTCTCTCTCTCTCTCTCTCTCTCTCTCTCTCTTATTCTTGCTCTCAAACCCGGGATTTTGATCTATTTGCTTGAAGCTCTATTTCCGAAACTGTTTTGGGGGATTCCTATTTTGTATGTGACTCCTCCATTGGTGCAATTAGTTTTTGCTTTAGTGGATTATATTTTGAATAATTAGCTACTCTGAGTGCAGCCATAGATGACCTTGCATGTTGAATTCTTAGAGTTCTAAGTAGTTTGAATGCTTAGGTTGGCCTCTATGCATCCCTATGAGGAGTTGCTATCAATCTTGTGAAGTTTTGTTGACAAAAATTTTGTGACCCAAATTTTTTTCCAGAAAATTGTACGAAAATATGATGAACCTATTTGGATGGAGTTCTTTGAGGCGGAGGTCCTCGGAGGCATTCTCTAGTAGTGGCTCAGCCCGCCAGTCTTATGTTGAACCAAGTGCAAGTTCAATACGGGATGCCGCCACCAGATCATGCTTATGGCCGTGCAATGATTTCGTGATGATGGCAGGTATTAAAGAAGAATTTGAGCAATATGTCCATAATGCCGAGCTCGGTCCCTACATTGAAGATAAGTGCAACCAGCATCTCAATCTCACAGAATCGTTTACTAAAGAGTTTAAATTTCATCCCCGTGAGTCTAGAGTTTCATTTAAACTTTATGACCGTCCAATTACCATGCCTCTAGACACGTTTAGTGGTGTGTGTGAAATTCCATTTTGGGGTTTGTTGGAAGAACCACCAAGGTCTATGTATGAGTCATTTTTGACTTGTCTTTGCTACGGTGAGAATAGAGGGGTGACACAAGGTAGAATAAAAAGTATTCATTTCCCATCAATTCAATACTTTGCACTGTTTAACGGAAAATGCATCATAGGCAAACAAGACTGTAGTACACTTTGTGCTCCTGACTTGAGCCTCATACACACTGCTCTCACCGATGTTAAATGTTATAACCTTGGAGCGATTATTGCACACAGATTGCAACACAACGCTGGTAGTGGATATTTTTATGGTGGGATTTATGTTTCATGTTTAGCAAAGGAGGTTGGTGTATCACTTTGGCCTAATGACACCATCCTACCTACTCAGTACTTAGACTTTGAGGCCATGGAGTGCCATAAGTTCCTTAAGGGCAAGATCACGGATTATACAAATAACCTGCTGTTCAATAAAGTTTACGTTGTACACACCTTTTTGCATGCGCCTGCTCTCTTTGATTATCACAACAAAGGAAGGTATTGTGTTCTTGAGAGCGAGGCCCCCGCACACAACGTAGAGGTTGTGGCTGCTCGGCGGGCTGAGGAGGCTGCACCAAGAGCCTCCGTGAGCTATCACTCCGATTATTACATAGGCTGCAGACGGTGATTACCAAGCTAGGCCAAAGCCTAAGCTTGGGGGAGTACGAATTTTCACCGACATTACATTCATGTTCACACATTTCATTTCAGTCGTCGGTGTCCTCACTTTTCATTGTATTATCCATGCTAGATTTATTTTTCTCGCTTTCTTCTTGTGTGTTTGAAAAAACTTCGAGAAAAACCCAAAAAAATGTGTTTCTTCCTTCTTTCCGGCTTTCCTTTCTAGTTTAATTATTTGTAGTATTAAAAAATCCAAAAAGATTTCCTTGTTCTTCTTTTGCTTGTTGGGAGTTCTCCCGTGTAAATAGTTTTTCTCGTTTTTGTTTTCCCTTTTTCTTTAACTTGCTTTCTTCTAGAAAAATTAAAACTACAAAAATATTTCAGTGTGTTTCTGTGATTTTTTTTTTGTTTTTTATCGAGTCATACCGAGGAGAAGACCACGATGAAAATGTTGAGTGGCTCTCATATGCATTATTGTTGATCTAACAAAGAGCCGAAATTGCCTTGTCTTCTCCTTTTGAATAAAATGTTTGCAGCTTCCAGCTTTGTCCACGACACTCTTGCACTATTATTATTTTCATATCATTCGGTCGTGCAAGTGAAAGGCAATAATGACGATATTTGATGAACTGGCTATGGTAGAGAGAAATGGGTATGAACTCAAGTTGGTCTGTTTTTGTAAATATGTTTAACATAGTATCCATGATTCGGCATATTATGATCAAACGTGTTTGCAATGACAATTAGAGATTATAGTTTCTCTTGCCATGCTTAAGTAGCTAGGAGTGGATAATGATTTATCTTGGATGTCAACATACATTAAAATGATTGTGTTGTGGTATGATGATATGGTATCCTCCTCCTAATGTTTCGAGTGGCTTGACTTGGCACATGTTCACGCATGTAGTTGAATCAAAACCAGCATAACCTCTATGATATTTATGTTCATGGTGTTCATATCCTTCTCATGCTAGTATTCAACGTTTATTATGCATAATCCATGTTCATGACCGTTTTTGCTCTCTAGCTGGCCGCTTCTGGACCTATTTGCTAGCCTTCGCCAGTACTAGTCGGAAATGCTGCTTGTGCATCAAAATCCTAAAACCAAAGTTATTCCAGATGAGTCCACATATCTACCTATATGCGGTATTACCCTGCCGTTCCAAGTAAATTTGCATGTGCCACCTCAAAAACTTCAAATGAACATTTGTTTTTTGTGTGCCTAGATTGTTTATAGAGCGACAGGGGGTAGTCAGTATCCTCCATGCTAAGCAGGTTATTCTCGTGATGAGTGTTTATTCACTCGTCCTTGCACAAGAGGAGCGGTAATAGGGACTCCCAGTCCTGAAATAAAAAAAATGCAAATAATTAAACAAAAACTCCCCTAGGACTGATTTTTGTATGGACGGTACCCGAGGATTCGGCTAGCCCTGTAGTGTGTTTGCTGGTGGAGGGGGAGTAAACCTTTACTTTTATCGCTTGGGAACTGCCACTAATGTGTTTAGCATGGAAGATATTGATAACTTTTGGTCGTGAAGTAAATAGGAACTGTGCATTTCCCAAAATTTCATTTATCTTTGTTTTAAAGCTTCGAGCTCTAGCACCGCTGCAAATCCTTGCTTCCCTCTGTGAAGGGACTATCTATTTACTTTTATGTTAAGTGATCACCTTCTCAAATAAGCGCCAGATCTGAGAGCACTATTGTCATCCTCATGCATTGTTTATAGTTAATTCTGAATGCATCATGACTGGATCTTTTATACCATGAATTGCAATGTTTAGCCGCTGCTTAAACTTTGGAGGTGCTCTACATTTATGTTTTGCGTTCTCAGAAAGGGCTAGCGAGATACCACTGTTGTCATATTATATCAAGGTTCTTTTGACAAAGTGTTTCCATTTGAGATATCTTATTATTGCTCGCTAGTTGATTATGCCATTGAAATGAGTTAATATAATTTTTAAGAGTTATTTTCGACATGGTTAGTCATAATCTTTGCTGAAAACCTTGGTGCTAATTAAGCTTATTTATGTAAACAAGAGAAAAAGAGTTCGTAAAAGTTTTTCTTTTTCATTTTCAGTTTATCAACTGAATTGCTTGAGGACAAGTAAAGGTTTAATCTTGGGGGAGTTGATACGTCTCTGTCGTATCTACTTTTCCTAACGCTTTTACTCTTGTTTTGGACTCTAATTTGCATGATTTGAATGAAACTAACCCGGACTAACGCTGTTTTCAGCAGAACTGCCATGGTGTTGTTTTTGTGCATAAATAAAAGTTCTCGGAATGGAACGAAACTTTTTGGATAATTTTTATACAATAAAAGAAAATACTGGAGCCAAGAACCACCGGAGGGAGGGGGGTCCCTGGGGGAGCACAACCCACTAGGGCGCCCTCCTCCTTGCGCACCCAGGTGGGTTGTGCCCACCTGGTGGCCCCGCAGACCCTATCTCCAATGCTATAAAATCACATTTTCGGAGAGAAAAATCAGGGAGAAAGAATTATCGCGTTTCACGAGACGGAGCCGTCGCTACCTCCTGTTCTTCATCAGGAGGCCAGATCTGGAGTCCGTTTGGGGCTCCGAAGAGGGGGATCTTTGATCTTCGTCATCACCAACCCTTCTCCATTGCCAATTCCATCATGCTCCCCACCGGGAGTGAGTAATTCCTTCATAGGCTCGCTGGTTGGTGAGGAGTTGGATTAGATTCATCATGTAATAGAGTTAGTTTTGTTAGGGCTTGATCCCTAGTATCCATTATGTTTTGAGATTGATATTGCTATGACTTTGCCATGCTTAATACTTGTCACTTTGGGCCCGGGTGCCATAATTTCAGATATGAACCATTTATGTTATCACCCATATATCTATGTTCTAGATCCGATCTTGTAAGTTATAGTCACCTATTTTGTGTTATGATCCGTAAATCCCGGAGTGATAGTATTCGGGATACTTTTCAGTGACGATCATAGTTTGAGGAGTTCATGTATTCAATATGTTCTAATGCTGTGTTTCGGTTCTCTATTAAAAGGAGGCCTTAATATCCCTTAATTTCCTTATGGACACCGCTTCCACGGGAGGGTAGGACAAAAAATGTCATGCAAGTTCTTTCCATAAACATGTATGACTATTTACGGAATACATGCCTACATTTTATTTATGAACTGGAGCTAGTTTTGTATCGCCATAGGTTATGACTATTATATGATGAATATCATCCAACGAATTCACCAATCCAATGCCTACGAATTTTCCACAAATTGTTTCTGCTAAGTTATTATTGTTATGGCTGCTGTCATAACTGCTACAAAATCAATGCTATCACTGTTACCGTTACTGTTACTATCATCACTGCTATCAAAACTATCATATTACTATGCTACTAATCATATTGCTACAATGAATTAATCTCCAGGTGTGGTTGAATTGACTACACAGCTGCTAATACTTGCAAATATTCTTTGGCTCCCCTTGTGTCGAATCTATAAATTTGGGTTGAACACTCTACCCTAGAAAACTATTGCAATCCCCTATACTTGTGGGTTATCACGTGCCCCTAGGGCTTGTCGCTCCCTAGTGGCTCCTCTGGCCTCCTCCCTAACCTTCTAGGGTCTCTTTTGGTCCAGAAAAAATTAATCCAAAGTTTTTTCTTTGTTTGGACTTTGGACTTCGTTTGATATTGATTCACTAAAAAGCCAAAGACATGAAGAAAAAAACTCGCACTGGGCACTGAGTTAATAGATTAGTCCCAAAAAATAATATATAATTTCATCTATTGACAAATAAAACATCCAAAATTGATACTATAATAGCATGGAAGAATCAAAAAATGTAGATAGGTTGGAGACGTATCAGCCCAGCCTAGCACTGCAACTATGGTTGCATTCTGCCAGCTAGTGAGCCCTACCTAGAAGTGCCGCTGGGCAGGCATTACGCGCTACTGCTAATGGGCTTAGTAGAAGTGTGTGTTGGGGAACGTAGTAATTTCAAAAAAAAAATCCTACGCACACGCAAGATCATGGTGATGCATAGCAACGAGAGGGAAGAGTATTGTCCACGTACCCTCGTAGACCGTAAGCGGAAGCGTTATGACAACACGGTTGATGTAGTCATACGTCTTCACGATCCAACCGATCCAAGTACCGAACGTACGGTACCTCCGGGTTCAGCACACGTTCAGCTCGATGACGATCCCAGACTTCGATCCAGCAAAGTGTCGGGGATGAGTTCCGTCAGCACGACGGCGTGGTGACGATGATGATGTTCTACCGGCGCAGGGCTTCGCCTAAACTCCGCGACGATATGACCGAGGTGGAATATGGTGGAGGGGGGCACCGCACACGGCTAAGGAACGATCTTGAAGATCAACTTGTGTGTACCAGGGTGCCCCCCTGCCCCCGTATATAAAGGAGCAAGGGGGGAGGCCGGCCCTTGTGGGCGCGCCAAGGAGGAGGAGTAGGACTCCCTCTTTCCTAGTCCTACTAGGAGGGGGAAAGGAAGGGGGAGAGGGAGAGGGAAAGAGGGGGGCGTCGCCCCCTCTCCTAGTCCAATTCGGACCAGAGGGGGAGGGGGTGCGCGGCCCATGCTGGCTGCCCCTCTCTCTCTCCACTAAAGCCCATAAGGCCCATTACTTCTCCCGGGGGGTTCCGGTAACCCTCCGGCACTCCGGTTTTCTCCGAAAACACCCGGAACACTTCCGGTGTCCGAATATAGTCGTACAATATATCAATCGTTATGTCTCGACCATTTCGAGACTCCTCGTCATGTCCGTGATCACATCCGGGACTCCGAACAAACTTCGGTACATCAAAACTTATAAACTCATAATAAAACTGTCATCATAACGTTAAGCGTGCGGACCCTACGGGTTCGAGAACTATGTAGACATGACCTAGAACTATTCTCGGTCAATAACCAATAGCGGAACCTGTATGCTCATATTGGCTCCTACATATTCTACGAAGATCTTTATCGGTCAAACCGCATAACAACATACGTTCTTCCCTTTGTCATCGGTATGTTACTTGCCCGAGATTTGATCGTCGGTATCCAATACCTAGTTCAATCTCATTACCGGCAAGCCTCTTTACTCGTTACGTAATGCATCATTCCGTAACTAACTCATTAGCTACATTTCTTGCAAGGCTTATAGTGATGTGCATTACCGAGAGGGCCCAGAGATACCTCTCCGACAATCGGAGTGACAAAACCTAATCTCGAAATACACCAACCCAACATGTACCTTTGGAGACACCTGTAGTACTCCTTTATAATCACCCAGTTACGTTGTGACGTTTGGTAGCACCGAAAGTGTTCCTCCGGTAAACGGGAGTTGCATAATCTCATAGTTACAGGAACATGTATAAGTCATGAAGAAAGCAATAGCAATATACTAAACGATCAAGTGCTAGGCTAACGGAATGGGTCATGTCAATCACATCATTCTCCTAATGATGTGATCCCATTAATCAAATGACAACACATGTCTATGGTTAGGAAACATAACCATCTTTGATTAATGAGCTAGTCAAGTAGAGGCATACTAGTGACGTTATTTTGGTCTATGTATTCACACATGTCTTATGTTTCCGGTTAATACAATTCTAGCATGAATAATAAACATTTATCATGATTTAAGGAAATAAATAATAACTTTATTATTGCCTCTAGGGCATATTTCCTTCAGTGTGGGCCCTATCCCCGCGCTACTACTAAGTCAACCTTATCCCTCTCCCGCGCTTGTCGACTTTCCCACTCCCTCTGCCTCTTCCTCCTCCCATCATCGCCGTCATCGCCCCCGCATTACCGCCACCATCCTCCCTCCTCCTTCCTTGGTAAGCTGCCGCCCTGCTCCGAACACCCTTCTCCGTCCGCCATCCTCCCTTCTCCTCCCTTCTCCCTCCTGCTTCCTCCAACATCCCTCCTTGTCCGGCCGCCCTCCTCCTCCTCCTCCTCTCTTCTCCCTCCTCCGCCTCCTCCTCACTATATGCAACATAGTAAATTCAGGTACAGAAATGTATTGGAATGTTATATGAGAAATTTAGATATATGTAGCATAGTAAATTTAGGTACAAATTCTTTTAGTAATAGAAATCTTTAGTAAAATAATTTAGTAGAAGAAATTTTTAGGTATAGAAATGTATTGGAATGCTATACGAGAAATTTTTAAGTATCAAATTAAGTAATAGAAACTTTTAGAAATAAATTAGTAATAGAAAATTTTCAATGTAGAAACGTATTGGAATGCTATATGAGAAATTTTTAGGTATCAAATTTAGTAATACAGGTTTTTAGTAAAAAAATAGGTATAGAATTTTATAGTAAAATATAGAAATGTCATTATCACTTTGTCATCAAATAATGCTATTTGAGCTTCGATGATCTAAAATTTTCACTCGGGGGAATATGCAGGTTTTGTAGTGATCATCATTGGAGCTTCCTCTACATCCTCTATAGCCGAGTCGGTGAGCTAAAATTACACCTCCTCCTTCTCTTCTCTCGGACATGTCTATGATTATATTTGGACATTTATTGGTTGTCTCTTTGGACACGTGGCCTATGTTTGCAGGGAACACCTCCGACTGGCCTATGTTTTTCCGGAATGTTGATTCATTTCTGTTATGGCAAGTTTCAGATGCTTGATATGTACTATTTTAGCAAAGTTGATGCCGGAATTTCCATTGATTTCAGCATGACTTGTGCAATAAAGTAGCAAATATTGAGTGCCCATGATTTGTGGGAACATGAATTAAATGACATTTCGGTAAAGCTTGGGGAGTGTTGCATGGGAAATAAAAAAAATTCCTATGCTCACCAAGATCAATCTAGGAGATGCATATCTACAAGTGGAGAGTGGTGTCTACTTACCCTTGTAGACTGAAAGTGTTAACAATCTGGAGATCGTGGTTGCCGTAGTCATACTCGCGTCGAGGTCCAATCCGATTCAAGTACCGCACGTGCGGCACCTCCGAGTTTAGCACACATACGGCTCGGCGGCATCCTATCCTTGATCCAGTAAGGGTGCGGGAGAGGAGGTAGATGATATATGAACCAACATGATGGCATGGTGGTCGCAGCGGAACTCCGTCAAGGCTTCGCTGAGCGTGTACCGATGAACCATGGGAGGAGTTGGGAGAGGTAACGGGCAAGGGTCATAGGGCGGCTGCACCCAACACCTCCCCACCTTTATATAGGCGTGGAGGGGGCTGGTGACTTTCCCTCTAAGGCCCTACGGCCGTTTGTCAAAGGGGAGGAGGAAATCCCTCCTTTCCTTCCCCACCGATCGCTATCCCTCTTTTTAGGGATCCTGATCTTATCCCTTTGGGATATGATACTATTCCTTTTAAGCGAAGATCTTGGTGACTTTCCCCACTACCCATGTTCATGTGGGTCCCCCATGAAGGTGGGCCCCACTCCCGAACCTTCTAGAACCTTCCCGGCACAATACTGAAAAAACTCAATCTTTTTCCAGAACCCCGATAACAACTTTCCATATATGAATCTTTACCTCCGGACTATTCCGTAGCTCCTCGTGACGTCCTGGATACCATCTGGGACCCTGAACAACCTTTGGATTTTCCACTATTAATATCTCAATACTATCCTAGTGCTACTGAATGTTAAGCATGCGACTCTACGGGTTTGGAAATATGCAGACCTGACCGAGACTCCTCTCCGGTCAATAACCAATAGCGGGACCTAGATGCCCATATTGGTTCCTACATATTCAACGAAGATCTTTATTGGTTGAACCACGATGTCAAGGATTTAGCTAATCCCGTATGCAGTTCCCTTTGTCCGTCAGTATGTTACTTGCCCGAGATTCGATCGTCGGTATCTCCATACCTAGTTCAATCTCGTTATCAACAAGTCTCTTTACTCGCTCCGGAATACAAGACCCCATAGCTAACTCCTTAGTCACATTTCTTGCAATCTCATTGTGCTGTGTATTACCGAGTGGGCCCGAAGATACCTCTACGTCATATGGAGTCACAAATCCCAGTCTCAATCCATGCCAACTCAATAGATACCCTAGGGATACCTGTAGAGCATCTTTATAGTCACCCAGTTACGCTGTGACGTTTGATACACACAAGTTACTCCTCCGGTGTCAGTGAGTTGCATGATCTCATGGTTATAGGAACATATACTTGACATGTAGAAAACAATAGCTATAAACTTGATACAATCATATGCTATGTTTATATTATGAGTCTTGTCCATCACATCATTCTCCTAATGATGTGATCCCGTTATAAAATGACAACTCATGTCTATGGCTAGGAAACCATATCCATCTTTTATCAAGGAGCTAGTCCGGTAGAGGCTCACTAGGGACATGTTGTTGTCTATGTATCCATGCTTGTATTTGAGTTTCTGATCAATATAATTATAGCATGGATAATAAACGATTATCATAAACAAGGAAATATAAAAATAACCACTTCATTATTGCCTCTAGGGCATATTTCCAACAGTCTCCCACTTGCACTAGAGTTAATAATCTAGCATTACATGGTAATGAATCTAACACCCATAGAGTTCGGGTGTTGATGATGTTTTCCGGTGGAAGAGGTTTAGTCAACGGATCTGCAACATTTAGATCCGTATGTACTTTGCAAATGTTTATGTCTTCCTCCTTGATCGCATCGCGGATGGAATTGAAGTGTCACTTTATGTGTATGGTCCTCTCGTGAAACCTTGGTTCCCTTGCCAGAGCAATGGCACTAGTGTTGTCACAGAACAGATGCATTGGGTTCGGTACACTAGGCACAACTCCAAGACCTGTCATGAACTGCTTCATCTAGACACCTTCCTTCGCCGCCTCCGAGGCAGCTATGTACTCCGCTTCGCATGTAGAATCAGCTACCGCGCTTTGCTTGGAACTGCACCAGCTTACCGCTCCCCCATTTAGAATATATATGTATCCGGTTTGAGACTTAGATCATTCGGATCAGTGTCAAAGATTGCATTGATGTAACCCTTTACGACGAGCTCTTGATCAGCTCCATAAATTAGAAACATTTCCTTAGTAATTTTCAGGTACTTAAGGATATTCTTGACCGCTATCTAGTCTTCCACTCCTGGATCACTTTGAAACCTTCCGGCCATACTTATGGCAAGGCTGATGCTACCTCTTGAGCACTGCGTTTGTTTTCCCTTGAAGAGGAAAGGGTGATGCAGCAAAGTAGCGTAAGTATTTCCCTCAGTTTTTGAGAACCAAGGTATCAATCCAGTAGGAGGCTCCTCAAAAGTCCCACGCACCTACACAAACAAACAAGAACCTCGCAACCAACGCGATAAAGGGGTTGTCAATCCCTTCATGTTGACTTGCAGAAGTGAGATCTGATAGAGATAATAAGATAAGATAAATTTTTTTGGTATTTTTATGGTATAGATTGGAAAGTAAAAGATGCAAATAAAAGTAGATGGAAAACTTATATGATAAAAGATAGACCCGGGGGCCATAGGTTTTACTAGTGGCTTCTCTCAAGATTGCATAAGCATTACGATGGGTGAACAAATTACTGTCAAGCAATTGATAGAAAAGTGCATAGTTATGAGATTATCTAGGCATGATCATGTATATAGGCATCACGTCCGTGACAAGTAGATCGAAACGATTCTGCATCTACTACTATTACTCCACACATCGACCGACTCCTGCCTGCATGTAGTATTAAGTTCATGAAGAACAGAGTAACGCATTAAGAAAGATGACATGATGTAGAGGGATAAACTCAAGCAATATGGTATAAATACTACTAGGGAAAACCTTATACATAGAACTTTAGCATTAGCGTGGGTAAAAAAAGCACACTGATGCTAAGTAGCAGTAGCGGCCTGTGCAAACCGCGCTACAGATAAAGTTCTAGCAGTAGCGCGCCTTGTTCTAAACACATTACTACTAAAATTCCCACAGATTAGCCGATAGGCTACACATAGTAGTAGCGATCTATATCGAACCGCACTACCGCTACTTTCTTTGTAGCAGAGTGTTTTATTCTAAACTCACTACTGCTAAAGGATATAAAATTAAATGGAAAGCAAATAGAAAGGTAATTGAAAATGAAAGATATAGAATAAGGTGAAGGGAAAAAATTAAAATGTGAAGAAAAATAAATGAAAAGGGGAAAAAAGAGAAAGGAGTAGCAGTAGCGTGTATCCCAGAACGCACTGTAGCTAACGTAGCAGTAGCACACTTTCTGGAATGCGCTACTGCTACTTCTGACTTAATCACGGGGTTCGTCCTTCCCCACGACCACTTCCCTCAAATCCAACTCCTCCGCTCTCGCCACCGCCGTCGCTCGTCTGCCGCCACGCGCTCTCCGCACACCCTCTACACCGCCCCGACCCCGGATTCAACGCCGCCATCGCCCCCGACCTTAATGCCGCCCCGGATGCCGCCCCTGACCCCGACCTCGACGCCGCCCTCCGCCGCGTGCCCGAGCCCCGACCCCGACCTCGACGCCGCCTGCCCCTCCGAGGTGAGCACGCCTGCTCCTCTATCTCCCCTACCTCTGCCTAGGGTTTCTTCATATTTTAGTTGCATCAAATTAGTTAGGGTTCATGTAAGGGTGGAAATGAATCGGATGCGGATGCGGCTCAAATTAGTTAGCGTTCATGTAAGGGTGGAAATGAATCAAATTTATAAGATGAATCATAAAACGAGTAAAGTTTGACCACTTATTTCACTTTTAAGTTGGATAATTGGAATATCTGCTACCACTTTCCACCCCTAGGTTCATCAAATTAGATGGTAATTAGGGCAGTAGTTCCTAGGTACTAATTAGTTAGTAAGAACTAGGTACTAATTAGATACTAGTTTATTTTTATTTATAGTAAGTTTATTTTTAGTAAGAACTAGTTGAATTAATAGAACTAGTTAGTAAGAACTTGTTGTTGTTTTTTTAGTTAAAGCAATTTTTCCCACATCAATGTGGACGATGCCTATCCCGCACCCTCGTCGTCGAGTCGGTGGAGGACACCTGCGTCACCAGATGGGCCATGTCCGGGACTAGGCTCCGTCGGGGTGGTACTGGGAGGCGCTACCTACCTGGGGCGCAGGTTGGTGAGGAGGTAACCTATCGTTGACCCGAACCTTCTTTTGTGGCGGTCGCGTGGGCCAGTGACGGTCCAGAGGCTCGAGGACCCCGCGGAGGTAGTGTGTCACCGTGTCAGTGAGGAGGACGCGCACGTCCGTCGCTACTTGTTTGCGTTGGAGCACATGTTCTCCAATACCTGGCAGGTTCTCCAGGGAGCTCACTGGAGCTATGATCCTATGATGGTTCCTTCTCTGTGGGTGTCAACCGCCCGCGCAGATACCCGTCGTGCGCTAGGGTTTTAGTTGTATCAGTGGTGTTATATGTATGATACTATTCGGGATGTATTAGTGATAATATTCGATGATGTACGGACGCATGATATGATTTACTTTTGCTTATTGAATGCATGCTAATTTGAGTCCTATAAGATATTTTGAAATGTATATCTTGTGTTGCTCAAATAGGGTATGTGCTTGCCCAAGTGGCCGGTCATGTTTGCAGGTTACACCTCCGAGTGGCCTATGTTTTGCCAGAGTGTTGATTCATTTCCGTTCCGGCAAATTTCAGGCGCTCGATATGTCCTATTTTAGCAAAGGTATGCCAGATTTTTCTGTGAATTTTGGCATGACTTGTGCCAGAATATGTAGGAAATTTCAGGCGCTCAATTAATGTTTCAACTATGAACATAGGAAATGTCTGACGACGAAAAGGATTTTGGTATTTGCAAATACTGCAAAGACGAGTGCGGCCTGTGCGACAGAATCTTCCTAGATGATGATAGGCGCTTCAGCATCAAGCTGGACGAGAACTTCGAAGTGGATATAGTAAGTCACAATGACAACTCTTTTTTCGTAATTAAGCATGACATCTGCTTCATTTGCTTCAACTTATAATTTAATTTTTTTACTATTCTACTAGCGTATCCCCTGCCATGCAAGAGTTTTTGTATTAGATAAGATAGGTTTCAGTCATACTACGGAAGTAAAGAAAGTTTACTTTAAGACCGAACATGGTTATATTTTCCACGCAAAATTATACAACGCAGACGACTACACCTATTTTGGATGCAAAACATGGTGAGCACTATGCAATACTTATGCATTTGAGCCTCATATGGTTATCACCTTTGATATTCGTCCAGAAGATGATATTGAAGGTAATACCGACATCTGGGTCGATGTGCAGACGCCTCCAGTTATACCATCATGTGAGTTTCTCAACCATATTTATGTCTTTGATATTGTTTATTCAAAAATAGTTGACAACTAATTTCCATTGTTAGCTTATTTCCGTTCAAGCAAACATGTCTAGCGCTTGGTAGACAGGACCTACTACTGTCCCGGGGCTGAATTAAACTACAAGGAGCTAAGTCATTATGTTTCATGGCTTGCGGCTCTTGATACTGTCAAGACAAATTTTCTTCCTGCACTTAGAAATGTTAGTACTGAAAACGTGCGACTAATAGTGTTCGTACTGAACTATGGTCACATCTATTTAGGAAAGATGGTAAGATTTTTACTATTTGTCCTCAGTGCATATTTTCCATACATTATTTTTAAGCTAAACTTCATTGCTAAGTATGTTACCATATGATGTTCTTCAACAAGGACTCCCGATGAATATTGTGCCTCATGGGATCGAGACTAAAGGTACCATGAGTATTGTTAGCTTACGGCCAAGATACTCTACAATGCACATTAGTGCATTCAGGATTAGCGACGAACTCTTAATAGTACAAGACCAAACCAAATTTGTGATGGAGGAGCGCAGAGAAGTACTAGGGGGCAGCAATCAGAAGCGCAGCCCATGATTAGGAGACAGGTCCATCTGCATGCTCCAACTTGATGAAGTAGGAGAGCTACACATGTTTTATGTTATTTTACCCGAGAGAGAGCAGGAGGAGTGATTAGCTAGCTAGAAATGAGTTTGAAGATGATGATGTGCTACACTATGACTATGATGATTAAATAGATAGTGTTGGTGGTAATGACTATGATGATTATTATTAGCTAGTGTTAGTGGTGATTAGATAGCTACCGCATCTAGTGTTGGTGGTGATTAGCTAGCTAGAATGAGTTTGAAGATGATTATGTGCTACACTATGACTATGGTGATTAAATAAATACTGTTGGTGGTAATGACTATGATGATGATGATTAAATAGCTTGTGCTGGCGGATTAGATTCAAGTGGAGGCAACATGTGGTGCACATCGAAAGTACTACTAGTCCAAACTAGATCAAGTTTGGATTAGTAGTATACTTTTGACATGCACCACATATTGCCTCCACTTGAACCTAATCCACCTTCATTTGACACACTGTTATGGACATAATGATATAAACCTCATAATTGGTATTGTACCAAAATTTGTATAACGGCGTATAAATACACTAAAAAAAAGAATACTAGTAGCGGTGGATAGTAAACACGCTGCAACTAGCTAGATTAGCAGCAGCGCGGGAGAGAAGAAGCGCTGCCGCTATGTGTCTTAGCAGAAGCACGTGTCACACACGCTACTGCTAAGTAATAGCCATAGCGCCTTATTAGTAGCACGGCAGCACGCGCTACTAGTGGGATTTAAACCTGTGCTACAACTAGGGTTTTCCCTAGTAGTGAAACCCCATCTTTTTATCCTCGATGGTAACAATACAATACATGCCTTGCTGCCCCTGCTGTCACTAGGAAAGGACACCGCAAGATTGAACCCAAAGCTAAGCACTTCTCTCATTGCAAGAAAGATCAATCTAGTAGGCCAAACCAAACTGATAATTCGAAGAGACTTGCAAAGATAATCAATCATACATAAAAGAATTCAGAGGAGATTCAAATATTTCTCATAGATAAACTTGATCATAAACCCACAATTCATCGGATCTCAACAAACACACCGCAAAAAGAGTAACATCGAATAGATCTCCAAGAAGATCAAGGAGAACTTTGTATGGAGATTCAAAGAGAGAGAATAAGCCATCTAGCTAATAACTATGGACCCGAAGGTCTGTGGTAAACTACTCACAACTCATCAGAGAGGCCTTGGAGATGATGTAGAGGCCCTCCATGGTCGATTCCCCCTCTGGCGGAGCGCCGGCTAAGGCTCCGGATCTCGCGGATACAGAAGGTTGCGGTGGTGGAAATAGTTTTTCGTGGTGCTCCTGGATGTTTTTGGGGTACGTAGATATATATAGGCGAAGGAGGTAGGTCAGGGGATCCACGAGGGGCCCACAAGGGTGGGGTGCGCGTCGGGCACCCTCGTGGCCGCCTCGGTTACTTCTTGATGTCCACTCCAAGTCTCTTGGATTGCATTTCTTCCAAAAAGATCGCTCCCGAAGGTTTCATTCCGTTTGATATTTCTTTCCTTCGAAACACTGAAATAGGCAAAAAAAAACAACAATTCGGGTTTGGCCTCCGGTTAGTAGGTTAGTCCCAAAAATGATATAAAAGTGTAGAGTAAAGCCCATAAACATCCAAAACGGGTAATATAATAGCATGGAACAATCAAAAATTATAGATACATTGGAGACGTATCAAGCATCCCCAAGCTTAATTCCTGCTCGTTCTCGAGTAGGTAAATGATAAAAACAGAATTTTTGATGTGGTATGCTACCTAGCATAATTCTCAATTTAATTTTCTTTATTGTGGCATGATTGTTCAGATCCAAATGATTCAAGATAAAAGCTTATAAAACATAAAAATAGTAATACTTCAAGCATACTAGCAAATAATCATGTCTTATCAAAATAGCATAGCCAAAGAAAGCTCAACCCTACAAAATCATATAGTTAGGCCATGCTTCATATTCATCACACAAAATACTCCCATCATGCACAACCCCGGTTTCAGCCAAGCAATTGGTTCATACTTTTTAACACGCTTCAGCTTTTTCAACTCTTACGCAATACATGAGCGTAAGCCATGGACATAGCACTATATGTGTAATAGGGTGGTGGTTGTGAAGACAAAAAGGGAGAAGATAGTCTCACATCAACTAGGCGTTTCAACGGGCTATGGAGATGCCTATTAATAGATATCAATGTGAGTGAGTAGGGATTGCCATGCAACGGATGCACTAGAGCTATAAATATATGAAAGCTCAACAAAAGAAACTAAGTGGGTGTGCATCCAACTTGCTTGCTCACGAAGACCTAGGGCATTTTGAGGAAGCCCATCATTGGAATATACAAGCCAAGTTCTATAATGAAAAATTCCCACTAGTATATGAAAGTGACAACATAGGAGACTCTTTATCATGAAGATCATGGTGCTACTTTGAAGCACAAGTGTGGAAAAGAGATAGTAGCATTGTCCCTTCTCTCTTTTCTCTCATTTATTTTTTTCTTTTCTTTATTTTCTTCCCCATTTTTTTTATTTTTTTAAAATTTGGTGGGCTTCTTTGGCCTCTTTTTTATATGGGCTTCTTTGGCCTCTTTTATTTTTATGAAGTCCGAAGTCTCATCCTGACTTGTGGGGGAATCATAGTCTTCATCATCCTTTCCTCACTTGGGACAATGCTCTAATAATGAAGATCATCACACTTTTATTGATTTACAACTCAAGAATTACAACTCAACACTTAGAACAAAATATGACTCTATGTGAATGCCTCCGGCGGTGTACCGGGATATGCAATGAACCAAGAGTGACATGTATGAAAAATTATGAAGGTGGCCTTGCCACAAATATGATGTCAACTACATGATCATGCAAAGAGCAATATGACAATGATGGGGCGTGTCATAATAAATGGAACGGTGGAAAGTTGCATGGCAATATATCTCGGAATGGCTATGAAGATGCCATAAAAGGTAGGTATGGTGGCTGTTTTGAGGAAGGTAAATAATGGGTGCATGATACCAGCGAAAGTTGTGCGGTATAATAAAGGCTAGCGATGTGGAAGGGTGAGTGTGCGTATAATCCATGGACACACATTAGTCATAAAGAACTCATATACTTATTGCAAAAGTCTACTTGCCCTCGAAGCAAAGTACTACTACGCATGCTCCTAGGGGAAGGGTTGGTAGGAGTTAACCATCGCGCGATCCTGACCTCCAAACATAAGGAAGACAATTAAAAGAGCACCCCATGCAACAAATTTGTCACACAACTTTTACCATACGTGCATGCTACGGGACTTGCCAACTTCAACACAAGTATTTCTCAATTTCATAATTACCCAACTAGAATGACTCTAACATTACCACCTTTATTTCTCAAAACAATTATCAAGCATCAAATTGATCATAGTGTTTAATGCACTTTTGTATGATAGTTTTTATTATACCCAACTTGGATGCTCATCATTCTAGGACCAAATTTATAACCATAACAAATACCATGTTGTTCTAAGAGACTCTCAAAATAATATAAGTGAAGCATGAGAGATCAAAAATTTCTACAAAATCAAGCCACCGCCGTGCTCTAAAAAGTATAAGTGAAGCACATAGAGCAAAACTATCTAACTCAAAAGATATAAGTGAAACACATAGAGTATTCTAATAAATTCCAAATCATGTGTGTCTCTATCAAAAGGTGTGTACAGCAAGGATGATTGTGGTAAACTAAAAAGCAAAGACTCATATCATACAAGATGCTCCAAGCAAAACATATATCATGTGGCGAATAAAAATATAGCTCCAAGTGAAGTTACCGATAGACGAAGATGAAAGAGGGGATGCCTTCCGGGGCATCCCCAAGCTTGGGCTTTTGGTTGTCCTTGAATATCTTGGGGTACCATGGGCATCCCCAAGCTTAGGATCTTGCCACTACTTATTCCATAGTCCATCAAATCTTTACCCAAAACATGAAAACTTCACAACACAAAACTCAACGGGAAATCTCATAAGCTCCATTAGTGCAAGAAAGAAAAACCACCACATAAGGTACTGTAATGAACTAATTCTTTATATATATATTGGTGTTAAACCTAATGTATTCCAACTTCTCTACGGTTCATACCCCCTGATACTAGCCATAGATGCATCAAAATAAGCAAACAACATACGAAAAACAGAATCTGTGAAAAACAGAACAGTCTGTAGCAATCTGTAACTTTAGAATACTTCTGGAACTCTAAAACTCCTACCAAAACAGGAAGTCCTGGGAAATTTATCTATTGATCTACTTCAAAAATAATCAACGAAAAAGCACGTTTCTGTGATTTATTAAAATTATTCTCGTGTGTGCAAAAGTTTCTGTTTTTCAGCAGAATCAAATTAACTATCATCGTAGGTTATCCTATAGGTTCTACTTGGCACAAACACTAACTAAAACATAAAACCACGTCTAAACAGAATCTAGATGAAATATTCATTACTAAAAAGAAGCAAAAAGCAAGAAACAAAAATAAAATTGGGTTGCCTCCCAACAAGCGCTATCGTTTAACGCCCCTATCTAGGCATAAAAGCGAGGATAGATCTACGTATTGCCATCTTTGGTACTTAAATCATAAGTGATACGTCTTCAATGTATCTATAATTTATGAAGTATTCATGCTATTATATTATCCATCTATGATGTTTTATATGCATTTATATGCCATTTTATATGATCTTTGGGACTATTCGCCCAGTGCCAGTTTTTGTTTTCTCCTTGTTTTTAAGTTTTACCGAAAAGGAATACCAAACGGAGTCCAATTGACGTGCCAATTTTTGATGATTTTTTATGGACCAAAGGAAGACCACGGAGCATCGGAGTTGGGCCAGAAGAGTCCCGGGCTGCCCACGGGAGTGGGGGGCGTGCCCACCCCCCTAGGGTGCGCCCCCCTATCTCGTGGACAGCCCAGAGACCCCCCTGACGTGAAACGTACGCCAAAAATTCCTATAAATTCAGAAACCTTCGGGAAATAACCTAGATCAGAAGTTCCGCTGCTGCAAGCCTTTGTAGCCACGAGAAATCAATCTAGGCCCTCTCTGGCACCCTGCCGGAGGGGGCCATCATCACCGGAGGCCATGGAGGAGGATCTTGGAGGGGCCCTCATCGCCATCAAGGCCAAGGACCAGAGGGGGAAAGCCATGGAGGAGGAAGCACAAGGGGGAGAACCTCTCCTCCTCTCTCTTGGTGGCACCGGAGTGCCATCGGGAGGGGAATCATCGCCGCGGTGATCGCCTTCATCAACATCACCATCATCATCACCATCCTCATCTCTTTTACGCGGTCCACTCTCCTGCACCCCGTTGTAATCCCTACTTGAAGATGGTGCTTTATGCCGCATATTATGATTCAATGATGTGTTCCCATCCTATGATGTTTTGAGTAGATATCTTTTGTCCTTAGGTTGATTGATGGTCTAGATTGGTACGAGTTGTATGTTTTATCTTGGTGCTGTCCTATGGTGCCTTCCGTGTCGCGCAAGTGTGAGGGGTTCCCACTGTAGGGTGTTGCAATACGTTCATGATTCTCTTATAGTGGGTTGGTGAGTGACTAAAACACAAACCCGAGTAAGGGGGTTGTTGCGTATGGGAATAAAGAGGACTTGATGCTTTAATGCTATGGTTGGGTTTTACATTAATGATCTTTAGTAGTTGCGGACGCTTGCTAGAGTTCCAATCATAAGTGCATATGATCCAAGTAGAGAAAGTATGTTAGCTTATGCCTCTCCCTCATATGAAATTGCAATGACGACTATCGGTCTTGTTAACAATTGCCTAGGACAATTCCGCACACCGGTCCACCATTATTCCACACTCGCTATTTATAATATTTAGTAATATATTCTAACTTTATGATAACAATACCTACTTTCATATTTTAGCTCTCCGATATCCTGCAAAGTTATCATATTTATACCCACAACACAGTTTTATTTCTTGTTTCTAGTTGGAAGCAAACGTTCGGTGCACGTAGAGTCGTATCAGTGGCAGATAGGGCTTGAGAGAATATTGATCTTACCTTTAGCTCCTTGTGGGTTCGACAATCCATACTTATCACTTCCACTTTTGGGAATTGCTACGGTGATTCCCTGCACTTGGGGATTATCAAGCTCTTTTCTGGCGCCGTTGCTGGGGAGCAATAGCATGGGTTGATATTCTCGTGTGTGCTTGTTTGCTTTCTTCACTAAGTAGATTTTGTTTTTACTTTTTGTTTCTGTTTAGTTGTGGGTGAAACATACAAAAAAATTAAAGAATGAAAATACAAAAAAATTTATTACTTGCCTCTCATGCCTAAAAAGTATTTCAAAAAGAGAAGTGATTGGAAAGTTATGCATTGAAGAAGTGAGGGTCGACCTTGAGCACTTGTGTTCATGCTCACGGAAACAATGTAGAATTTTTCATGGAAGTTTCTCTGTAAATAATTATCCCCTTTTATATATCCTTTATATTATAAAAATAATGTGCCAAGCTTTGGTTTTAGTGTGATAAGATTGCTTGCTTACTATGTGCAGAACAAAAACAGAAACTTTGGCTCTAGTGCATGAATTTACATTTTTTACTAAAAAGTCAAATGGGTCTGAAACGTTTTGCACATTACTTCTGTACAAATTGTTAAAATTTTCAAATTTATTTCATAATTGTATGAGTTACAGAAGTTTACTAAACTTCCAGATTACTACACACTGTCCTGTTCTTGACAGATTCTGTTTTTCGTGTGTTGTTTGCTTATTTTGATGCATCTATGACTAGTATGTAAGGGTATGAACCATAGAGAAGTTGTAATACAGTAGGTTTAACACCAATATAAACAAAGAATGAGTTAATTACAGTACCTTAAAGTGGTAGTTTGCTTTATTACACTAACGGATCTCACAAGTTTTTGTTTAAGTTTTTGTGAATGAAGTGTTTGAAGAACGGGGAGTTACCGATGTGAGAAGAATAAAGAGAGACAAGAGTTCAAGCTTGGGGACTCCCAAGGCACCACAAGTAAATATTTCAAAGGATACTCAAGAATCTAAGCTTGGGGATGCCCCGGTTGTCATCCCATCTTTCTTCTTCAACAAATATCGGTATACCTCGGTTTTTGTTTTGTTCACATGATTTGTGTCCTTTGTGTTTTTATTTTTCTTTAAGAATCATGCTAGTATGAGAGAGATCTTCATTGATTTATAGAATACTTCATGTGCTTCACTCATATCTTTTAAGTATGATCTTATAGAATTGCACTTTGTGCTTCACTTAAATCATTTGAGTATGGTTTTATAGAATGCTTCGTGCGCTTCACTTATATATTTTGAGCTTGGATATTGGCTAGTCTATATTAATTGTAGAATGCTCCAGGAACTTCACTTATATCTTTTGGGGTATGAATAATACTATAATTTAAAGTGAGTTTGGAAGAGTGTCAACTTCAGGAATTAGTGATCCCACTATCTTGGAGGGTGTTGAATCTTCGTACGATATTTATGAAAGTGGATTTGGAAGAGTGTCAACTTTAGTTAGTATTCCACTATTTCGGAAGAGGTTCCAATCGAGTATGAGAACAAAGTTTCTATCCATGATGCTACTGAAAATCATTATGAGGGAGGAATATGTGCTTGTAGGAGTTGCAATAATATCAAGTTTCCTCTCTATGTGCTTAAAGTTTTGAAGATATACTTGTTTTGCCTTCCTATGCTAGTTGACTTTTTTTCCTATAAATTGTGTGCTCAGAAAATTCCTAGGCATAGGAAGTGAGTTAGATTTAAATGTGCTAGTCATATTCTTCATGATGCTCTCTTTGTGTTTCAACTCTTTTCTTTTATGCGAGCATCATTGAAATCATCATGCCTAGCTAAAAGGCATTAAAGAAAAGCACCTATTGGGAGACAACCCAATATTTGCCCTTACTGTTTTTGTGTGTCTACATGATTAATCTACTGTAGTAGTCATGTTTTATAGCTTTTGTTTCAATAAAGTGCCAAGTAAGACCTTTGGGAAGACTTGGGTGAAAGTTAATGTGATCTTGCTGTAAAAAACAGAAACTTTGCGCTCACGAGATTAGCTGTCATTTTTTACAGAAGAGTGATTTTGAGTTGATTATTTTTGCAGAAGATTAATAGACAAATTCCTCACGTCTACCACTTTATTTCATAATTTTTGGAGTAGCATAAGTATGGTATTGTTCAGATCATTACGGACTGTTCTGTTTCTGACAGATTCTGTTTTCATTGCATAGTTTGCTTGTTTTCTAGTTTCTATGGCTTATATTTATCAATATAAATTGTAGAAATGATCTGGTACAGTAGGCATTATGTGAAAAAAAATATGAACCTTGTCTTTTATAGTACCAAAGTGTATGGTTTACTCTTTATCATACTAACCTATCTCACGAAGTTCCATTAAGTTTTGTGTGATTGAAGTTTTCAAGTTTTGGGTGAGATATCGATATGAGGAAAATAAGGAGTGGAAAGACCCTAAGATTGGGGATGCCCAAGGCACCCCAAGGTAATATTCAAGGAAGACTCAAGCGCCTAAGCTTGGGGATGCCCCGGAAGGCATCCCCTCTTTCGTCTTCAAAACTATCGGTATACCTTACTCGGAGCTATATTTTTATTCGTCACATGATATGTGTTTTGCTTGGAGCGTATATTCAATTTTACTTGTTGTTTGAATAAAGTCATTGGATCTGAAATATTGAATAAAAAAGGAACCCTCCCATGGCTAGTTAATTATTTGACTACTCAGTGTCCCTCACTCATATCTTTTGGAGTAGTTTGTCATTTACTCATGAGCTTCATGTATATCCTATGAGTAAATGGGGGAATGAATTGAATGTCATAAATCTGAATTTCTATATGTTTCATACGCTTATAACATGGATAGTAATGACTTCACATATAAAGAGTATGAGGCATAAAAGTTGTTGAGAGTTGGCAAACGTAGTTTTGGCCATCGTTGCAATTAATAGGAAGTAATAAGGAAAGAGAGGTTCACATACAAATATATTATCTTGGACATCTTTTATGATTGGGAGCACTCATTAAGTATGACATGCTGAAAGAGTTGATGTTGGACAAGGAAGACAACTTAATGGTTTATGTTTTCTCACATCTCAGTTAAAGTATATTATCATTGACCTTCCAAATATGTTGAGCTTGCCTTTCCCCCTCATGCTAGCCAAATTCCTTGCACCAAGTAGAGATACTACTTGTGCATCCAAATATCCTTAAACCCAGTTTTGCCATGAGAGTCCACCATACCTACCTATGGATTGAGTAAGATCCTTCAAGTAACTTGTCATGTTGCAGGCAATAAAAATTGCTATCTAAATATGTATGACTTATTAGTGCAGAGAAAATAAGCTTTGTACGATCTTGTTGTGGAAGCAATAAAAGCGACGGACTGCATAATAAAGGTCCACATACAAGGGGCAATTTAAAGTGACGTCCTTTTGCATTAAGATTTTATGCATCCAACCCTAAACGCAAATGACAACCTCTACTTCCCTCTGCGAAGGGCCTATCTTTTACTTTATGTTTTTACTTTATGCTTGAGTCAAGGTGATCCTCACCTTTCCCTTTTTCATTTTATCCTTTGGCAAGCTCCTCGTGTTTGAAATATCATGATATATATATATATATATATATATATATATATATATATATATCCAATTGGATGTAATTTAGCATGGGATATTATTGTTGACATCACCTAAAGGTGAATACGTTGGGAGGCAACACAATAAGCCCCTATCTTTCTTAGTGTCCGTCTGAAACTCCATAACCACAAGTACTGCGTGAGTGTTAGCAATTATAGAAGACTATATGATAGTTGAGTATGTGGACTTGCTGAAAAGCTCTATTCTTGACTCTTTTTGATGTTATGATAAATTGCAATTGCTTCATTGACAGAGATTATAGTTTGTTAGTTCTCAATGAAGTTTCTGAACCATACTTGCCATTGTGAATAGATTGTTACTTGATCATGAAAAGTTTTATGAGAGAAGCTACTATTATGACACTTATTGATGCTATAAAAGGTGATTGAAATTATCATTGATCAAACTTATGCACCTGCTAGCATTCACACTTCATAAATTATTTCTTTTATCATTTACCTACTCGAGGACGAGCAGGAATTAAGCTTGGGGATGCTGATACGTCTCCAACGTATCTATAATTTATGAAGTATTTAGGCTATTATGTTATCCATCTACGATGTTTTATATGCATTTATATGCCATTTTATATGATTTTTGGGACTAACCTATTAACCTAGAGCCCAGTGCCAGTTTCTGTTTTCTCCTTGTTTTTGAGTTTTACAGAAAAGGAATACCAAACGGAGTCCAATTGACGTGCCAATTTTTGATGATTTTTTATGGACCAAAAGAAGACCACGGAGCATCGGAGTTGGCCAGAAGAGTCCCGGGCTGCCCACGAGAGTGGGGGCGCGCCCACCCCCTAGGGCACGCCACCTATCTCGTGGACAACCCGGAGACCCCCCTGACGTGAAACCTACGCCAAAAATTCCTATAAATTCAGAAACCTTTGGGAAATAACCTAGATCGGAAGTTCCACTGCCGCAAGACTCTGTAGCCACGAGAAATCAATCTAGGCCCTCTCCGGCACCCTGTCGGAGGGGGCCATCATCACCGGAGGCCATGGAGAAGGATCTCGGAGGGGACCTCATCGCAGGAAGGCCAAGGACCAGAGGGGGAAAGCCATGGAGGAGGAAGCACAAGGGGGAGAACCTCTCCTCGTCTCTCTTGGTGGCACCGGAGTGCCATCGGGAGGGGAATCATCGCAGCGGTGATCGTCTTCATCAACATCACCATCATCATCACCATCCTCATATCTTTTACGCGGTCCACTCTCCCGCACCCCGCTGTAATCCCTACTTTAACATGGTGCTTTATGCCGCATATTATGATTCAATGATGTGTTGCCATCCTATGATGTTTTGAGTAGATATCTTTTGTCCTTGGGTTGATTGATGGTCTAGATTGGTACGAGTTGTATGTTTTATCTTGGTGCTGTCCTATGGTGCCCTCCGTGTCGTGCAAGCGTGAGGGGTTCCCACTGTAGGGTGTTGCAATACGATCATGATTCGCTTATAGTGGGTTGGTGAGTGACTGAAACACAAACCCGAGTAAGGGGGTTGTTGCGTATGGGAATAAAGAGGACTTGATGCTTTAATGCTATGGTTGGGTTTTACCTTAATGATCTTTAGTAGTTGCGGACGCTTGATAGAGTTCCAATCATAAGTGCATATGATCCAAGTAGAGAAAGTATGTTATCTTATGCCTCTCCCTCATATGAAATTGCAATGACGAATATCGGTCTTGTTAACAATTGCCTAGGATAATTCCGCACACCGATCCACCATTATTCCACACTCGCTATTTATAATATTTGGTAATATATTCTAACTTTATGATGACAGTACCTACTTTCATATTTTAGCTCTCCGATATCCTGCAAAGTTATCATCTTTATACCCACAACATAGTTTTATTTCTTGTTTCTAGTTGGAAGCAAACGTTCGGTGCACGTAGAGTCGTATCAGTGGCAGATAGGGCTTGAGAGAATATTGGTCTTATCTTTAGCTCCTTGTGGGTTCGACACTCCATACTTCTCACTTCCACCTTTGGGAATTGCTACGATGATTCCCTGCACTTGGGGATTATCAATAAGTGGCTCGCGTAATAGATTCATAAGGTAATTTGACTTTCTTTCTAGGGAAGTGTTAAATGCCTTTCCTTAATGGAAATTGGAATCTAATATTCCCTTCCTTCATATCAATAATTGCACCTATCGTTCTAAGGAAAGGTCTACCAAGAATAATAGGACATGAAAGATTGCAATCTATATCAAGAACGATAAAATCTACGGGCACATAATTCCTATTTGCAACAATAAGAACATCATTGATCCTTCCCGTAAGTTTCTTAATGGTGGAATCCGCAAGGTGCAAATTTAAAGAGCAATCATCAAATTTATGGAAACCTAGCACATCACATAAAGTTTTCAGAATCGTCGAAACGTTAGCACCCAAATCACACAAAGCATAGCATTCATGATCTTTAATTTTAATTTTAATTATAGGTTCCCACTCATCATAAATTTTTCTAGGTATAGACACTTCCAACTCAAGATTTTCCTCATAAGATTGCATCAAGGCATCAACAATATGTTTGGTAAAAGCTTTATTTTGACTATAAGCATGAGGAGAATTCAACATGGATTGCAACAAGGCAATACAATCTATTAAAGAACAATTATCATAATTAAATTCCTTGAAAATAACAGTGGGTTCATTGCTATGTAAAGTTTTGACCTCTCCAATCCCACTTTTACCAAATTTAGCATCAAGATCTAAAAACTCTGAATCATTTGGACGCCTATCATTATCAAGATTCATATTGCAAAACAAAGAGTTAATAGGGGACACATCAATAACTTTTAGATCTTCATCATTATTTTCATGGAAACTAGAAGAACACGCTTTTATAAAGCTATCTTTCTTAGCACACATCCTAGCGGTTCTTTCTTTGCACTCATCAATGGAAATTCTCATGGCTTTGAGAGACTCATTGATATCATGCTTAGGTGGAATAGATCTAAATTTCAAAGAATCAACATCAAGAGAAAGTCTATCAATGTTCCTAGCCAATTCATCAAATTTAAGCAATTTTTCTTCAAGCAAAGCATTGAAATTCTTTTGAGAGATCATAAATTCTTTAACACTATTCTCAAAATCAGAGGGCATCTTATTAAAATTTTCATAAGAATTGTTGTACTAATTACCATAATTATTAGAGGAATTACTAGGGAACGGACTAGGATAAAAGTTTCCTCTATACGCGTTGTTACCAAAATTATTCGTACCAACAAAATTCACATCCATAGATTCATTAATATTCTCAATCAAAGTAGACAAAGGAATATCATTGGGATCAATAGGAGCACTCTTAGTAGCAAACAATTTCATAAGTTCATCCATCTTTCCACTCAAAACATTAATTTCTTCTATCGCATGAACTTTTTTACTATTAGATCTTTTGGTGTGCCATTGAGAATAATTAACCATAATGTTATCAAGGTGTTTAGTAGCTTCTCCTAAAGTGATTTCCATAAAAGTGCCTCCTGCGGCCGAATCTAAAAGATTTCTAGAAGCAAAATTCAATCCAGCATAAAAAATTTGTATGATCATCCATAAATTCAAACCATGAGTAGGGCAATTGTGAATCATTAATTTCATTATTTCCCAAGATTGGGCAACCTGCTCATGATCAAGTTTAAAATTCATAATATCGTTTCTAAGAGAGATGATCTTAGCGGGAGGAAAATACTTAGAGATAAAAGCATCTTTGCACTTATTCCATGAATCAATACTATTTTTAGGCAAAGATGAAAACCAAGTTTTAGCATGATCTCTAAGTGAAAATGGAAATAACTTCAATTTAACGATATCATTATCCGTATCTTTCTTATTTTGCATATCACACAAATCAACAGAATTGTTTAAATGAGTAGCGGCATCTTCACTAGGAAGGACGGAGAATTGTTTTTTCATAACAAGATTCAACAAAGCAGCATTGATTTCACAAGATTCGGCATCATTAAGAGGAGCAATCGGAGTTCTAAGGAAATCATTATTATTGGTATTGGAAAAGTCACACAATTTGGTATTATCTTGAGCCATCATGACAAGCAATCCAACACACAAGCACACAAAAGGCAAGCGAAAAAGAGAGGCGAACGGGATAGAGAGGGCAAATAAAACGGCAATGGTGAAGTGGGGGAGAGGAAAACGAGAGGCAAATGGCAAATAATGTAATGCGAGGGAGATGAGTTTGGGATGGGTACTTGGTATGTCTTGACTTGAGCGAAGACCTCCCTGGCAAGAGCGCCAGAAATCCTTCTTGCTACCTCTTGAGCACTGCCTTAGTTTTCCCTAAAGAGGAAAGGTGATGCAGCGAAGTAGCGTAAGTATTTCCCTCAGTTTTTGAGAACCAAGGTATCAATCCAGTAGGAGGCTCCTCAAAAGTCCCACGCACATACACAAAAAACAAACAAGAACCTCGCCACCAACGCGATAAAGGGGTTGTCAATCCCTTCACGGTGACTTGCGAAAGTGAGATCTAATAGATATAATAAGATAAGATAAATATTTTTGGTATTTTTATGATATAGATTGGAAAGTAAAAGATGCAAATAAAAGTAGATGGAAAACTTATATGATAAAAGATAGACCCGGGGGCCATAGGTTTCACTAGTGGCTTCTCTCAAGATAGCATAAGCATTACGGTGGGTGAACAAATTACTGTCGAGCAATTGATAGAAAAGTGCATAGTTATGAGATTATCTAGGCATGATCATGTATATAGGCATCACGTCCGTGACAAGTAGATCGAAACGATTCTACATCTACTACTATTACTCCACACATCGACCGACTCTTGCCTGCATCTAGAGTATTAAGTACATGAAGAACATAGTAACACATTAAGAAATATGACATGATGTAGAGGGATAAACTCAAGCAATATGATATAAACCCCATCTTTTTGTCCTCGATGGCAACAATACAATACGTGCCTTGCTGCCCCTGCTATCACTGGGAAAGGACACCGCAAGATTGAACCTAAAGCTAAGCATTTCTCCCATTGCAAGAAAGATCAATCTAGTAGGCCAAACCAAACTGATAATTCGAAGAGACTTGCAAAGATAACCAATCATCCATAAAAGAATTAAGAGAAGATTCAAATATTTCTCATAGATAAACTTGATCGTAAACCCACAATTCATCGGATCTCTACAAACACACCGCAAAAAGAGTTACATCTAATATATCTCCAAGAAGATCGAGGAGAACTTTGTATTGAGATTCAAAGAGAGAGAAGAAGCCATCTAGATAATAACTATGGACACGTAGGTCTGTGGTAAACTACTCACAACTCATCGGAGAGGCCTTGGAGATGATGTAGAGGCCCTCCATGGTCGATTCCCCCTCCGGCGGAGTGTCGGCGAAGGCTCCAAGATGGGATCTCGCGGATACAGAAGGTTGCGGTGGTGGAAATAGTTTTTTGTGGTGCTCCTGAATGTTTTCGGGGTACGTAGATATATATAGGCAAAGGAGGTAGGTCAGGGGAGCCACGAGGGGCCCATGAGGTTGGGGGGCGTGCCGAGCACCCTCGTGGCCGCCTCGGTTACTTCTTGACATCCACTCCAAGTATCCTGGACTGCGTTTGTTCCAAAAAGATTGCTCCCGAAGATTTCATTCCATTTGGACTCCGTTTGTTATTCCTTTCTTTCGAAACATTGAAATAAGCAAAAAAACAACAACAATTCAGGCTGGGCCTCCGGTTAGTAGGTTAGTCCCAAAAATGATATAAAAGTGTAGAGTAAAGCCCATAAATATCCAAAACGGGTAATATAATAGCATGGAACCATAAAAAATTATAGATACGTTGGAGACGTATCAGCTGACATCTAGTCTTGTGCACAGCATCACATACATGATAGAGCCTATGGCAGAAACATAGGGGATGACACTCATCTTTTCTCTATCCTTTGTAGTCGCTGGGCATTGAGTCTTACTCAACTTCAAACCTTGCAAAATAGGCAAGAACCCCTTCTTGGACTGATCCATTTTGAACTTCTTCAAAATCTTATCAAGGTATGTGCTTTCTGAAAGTCTTGTTAAGCGTCTCGATCTATCTTTATAGATTTTGATGCGTAATATGAAAGCAGCTTCTCCTAGGTCCTTCATTGAAAAACTCTTGATCAAATATGCCTTCATGTTTTCCAAAAGTACTATACTGTTTCCAATTAGCAATATGTCATCCACATATAATATTAGAAACACTATAGAGCTCCCATTCACTTTCTTGTAGATACAAGCTTCTCCGTAAACTTGTATAAACCTAAACGCTTTGATCACCTCATCAAAGTGAAGATTCCAACTCCGAGATGCTTCCACCGGTCCATAAATGGATCGCTGGAGTTTGCACACTTTGTCAGCATTCTCTAGATCGACAAAACCTTCCGGTTGCATCATATACAACTCTTCCTTAAGGAAACCGTTAACAAATGCTATTTTGACATCCATCTGCCAGATTTCATAATAGAAAAATGGAGCTATTGCCAACATGATTCTGACAGACTTAAGCATCGCTATGAGTGAGAAAGTCCCATCGTAGTCAACTCCTTGAACTTGTGAAAACCCCTTTGCCAGAAGTCGAGCTTTATAGACGGTGACATTACCGTCCGCGTCCGTCTTCTTCGTAAAGATCCATTTATTCTGAATGTCCTTTCGCCATTCAGGTAATTCTTCCAAAGTCCATACTTTGTTTTCATACATGGATCCCATCTCGGATTTCATGGCCTCTAACCAATTGTCAGAATCCGAGCCCACCATCACTTCTCCATAGCTCGTAGGTTCTTCGTTGTCCAACAACATGACCTCTAAGACAGGGTTACCGTACCACTCACGAGTAGTACGTATCCTTGTCGACCTACGAGGTTCAATAGTAACTTGATCTAAAACTTCATGATCACTATCATTAGCTTCCTCTTCAACTGACATAGGTGCCACAGAAACATCTTTATGCGTTGCACTACTCCCTGGTTGAAGTGAAGGTTCAACAACCTCATCAAGTTCTATCTTCCTCCCACTCAATTCTTTCGAGAGAAACTCTTTCTCGAGAAAGGACCCGTTCTTAGCAACAAACACTTTTCCCTCGGATCTGAGATAGAAGGTATGCCCAATCATCTCCTTTGGGAATCCTATGAAGATGCATTTCTCCGCTTTGGGTTCGAGCTTTTCTGGCTGAAGCCTTTTGACATAAGCATCGCAGCCCCAAACCTTAAGAAACTATAGCTTAGGTTTCTTGCCAAACCATAGTTCATCGGTGCCGTCTCTAAGGACTTAGATGGTGCCCTATTTAAAGTGAATGCAGTTGTCTCTAATGCGTAACCATAAAACGAGAGTGGCAGATCGGTAAGGGGCATCATAGAATGCACCATATCTAATAAGGTACGATTACGACATTCGGACACACCATTATGCTATGGTGTTCCAGGCGGCGTCAGTTGTGAAACAATTCCACTGTCTTAAGTGATTGCCAAACTCAAAACTCAGATACTCTCCATCTTGATCAGACCGTAGGAATTTAATCTTCTTGTTACGATGATTCTCAACTTCACTCTAAAATTACTTGAACTTTTCAAATGTTTCAGACTTATGCTTCATTAAGTAAATATACCCATATCTACTCAAATCATCGGTGAAGGTGAGAAAGTAACGATATCCACCGCGCACGTTGATATGTCTCCAATGTATCTATAATTTTTAATTGTTCCATGCTATTATATTACCCCTTTTGGATGTTTATGGGCTTTATTTTACACATTTATATCATTTTTGGGACTAACCTACTAACCGGAGGCCCAACCCATATTGCTGTTTTTTTGCCTATTTCAGTATTTCGAAGAAAAGGAATATCAAATGAAGTCCAAACGGAATGAAACCTTTGGGAGCGTGATTTTTGGAACGAACCTGATCCAGAGGACTTGGAGTGCAAGTCAAGAAGCAGCTGAGGCTCCCACGAGATAGGAGGGCGCCCCTCCTATAGGGCGTGCCCCCTGTCTTGTGGGCCCCTCGGGCGGCCACCGACGTACTTCTTCCTCCTATATATACCTATGTACCCCCAAAAACATCCAGGAGGAGGACGAAACACAATTTCCACCACCGTAACCTTCTGTATCCGCGAGATCCCATCTTGGAGCCTTCGTCGGCGTTCTGCCGGAGGGGGGATCGACCACGGAGGGCTTCTACATTAACATCCTTGCCCCTCCTCCGAGTTGTGAGTAGTTTACCACAGACCTACGGGTCCATAGTTATTAGCTAGATGGATTCTTCTCTCTTTTTGGATCTCAATACAATGTTCTCCCCCTCTCCTATGGAGATCTATTCGATGTAAACTCTTTTTGCGGTGTGTTTGTCGAGATCCGATGAATTGTGGGTTAATGATCAAGCTTATCTATGAATAATATTTGAATCTTCTCTGAATTCTTTTATGTGTGATTGAGTTATCTTTGCAAGTCTCTTCGAATTATCATTTTGGTTTGGCCTACTAGATTGATCTTTCTTGCCATGGGAGAAGTGCTTAGCTTTGGGTTCAATCTTGCGGTGTCCTTACCTAGTGAGGGAAAGGGTTGCAAGGCACGTATTGTATTGTTCTCATCGAGGATAACAAGATAGGTTTTATATCATATTGCTTGAGTTTATCCCTCTACATCATGTCATCTTGCTTAATGCGTTACTCTGTTCTTATGAACTTAATACTCTAGATGCAGGCAAGAGTCGGTCGATGTGTGGAGTAATAGTAGTAGATGCAGGTAGGAGTCGGTCTACTTGTTATGGACGTGATGCCTATATACATGATCATGCCTAGATAATCTCATAACTATTCGTATTTCTATCAATTGCTTGACAGTAATTTGTTCACCCATCGTAATACTTATGCTATCTTGAGAGAAGCCACTAGTGAAACCTATGGCCCCCGGGTCTATCTCTTATCATATTTGCTTCCAATTTACTTTTATTTGCATCTTTACTTTTTGCATCTATATTATAAAATACCAAAAATATATTTATCTTATCTTACTATCTTTATTAGATCTCACTTTTGCAAGTGGCCGTGAAGGGATTGACAACCCCTTTATTGCGTTGGTTGCGAGTTCTTTGTTGGTTTGTGTAGGTGTGTGGGACTTTTGAGGAGCCTCCTACTGGATTGATACCTTGGTTCTCAAAAACTAAGGGAAATACTTACGCTACTATTGATGCATCACCCTCTCCTCTTCCTGGAAAACCAACGCAAGATCAAGACGTAGCAAGAAGGATTTCTGGCGCCGTTGTCGGGGAGGTCTTCGCTCAAGTCAAGTCATACCAAGTACCCATCACAAACCCATCTCCCTCGCATTTACATTATTTGCGATTTGCCTCTCGTTTTCCTCTCCCCTATTTCACCATTGCCGTTTTATTCGCCCTCTCTTTCCCAATCTCCTCCTCTCTCTTTCTCTTGCCTTTTTCTGTTTGCTTGTGTGTTGGATTAGTTGTTGCCATGGCACAAGATAATACCAAGTTGTGTGATTTCTCGAATACCAATAATCATGATTTCCTTAGTACTCCGATTGCTCCTCTTAATGATGTTGATTCTTGTGAAATCAATACTGCTTTGCTGAATCTTGTTATGAAAGGTCAATTCGCCAGCCTTCCTAGTGAAGATGCCGCTAATCATCTAAACAACTTTGTTGATTTGTGTGATAGGCAAAAGAAGAAAGATACGGACAACAATATTGTTAAATTGAAGTTATTTCCGTTTTCACTTAGAGATCGTGCTAAAGTTTGGTTTTCGTCTTTGCCTAAAAATAGTATTGATTCTTGGAACAAGTGCAAAGATGCTTTTATCTCTAAGTATTTTCCTCCCGCTAAGATCATCACTCTTAGGAACGATATTATGAATTTTGAACAACTTGATCATGAGCATGTTGCCCAATCTTGGGAAAGAATGAAATTGATGCTTCGCAATTGCCCTACTCATGGTTTGAATTTATGGATGATCATACAAAAAATTTATGCCGGTTTGAACTTTGCTTCTAGAGATCTCTTAGATTCGGCCGCGGGAGGCACGTTTATAGAAATCACGTTAGGAGATGCTACAAAACTCCTTGATAATATTATGGCTAATTATTCTCAATGGCACACCGAAAGATCTTCTAGTAAAAAAGTGCATGCTATAGAAGAAATCAATGTTTTGAGTGGAAAGATGGATGAACTTATGAAATTGTTTGCTACTAAAAATACTCCTCTTGATCCCAATGATATACCTTTGTCTTCTTTGATTGAGAATAATAAAGAATCTATGGACGTGAATTTTGTTGGTAGGAATATTTTTGGAAACAATGCTTATAGAGGAAATTTTAATGCTAGACCGTTCCCTAGTAATTCCTCTAATAATTATGGAAATTCCTACAATAATTCTTATGGTAATTTTAATAAGATGCCCTCTCATTTTGAGAATAGTGTGAAAGAATTTATGATTTCTCAAAATAATTTTAATGCTTTGCTTGAAGAAAAATTGCTCAAAGTTGATGATTTGGCTCGGAACGTTGATAGACTTTCGCTTGATGTTGATTCTCTTAAACTTAGATCTTCTTCTCCCAAGCATGATATCAATGAGTCTCTCAAAGTAATGAGAATTTCCATTGACGAGTGCAAGGAAAGAACCGCTAGATTGCGTGCTAAAAAAGAAAGCTTTATAAAAGCGTGTTCTTCTAGTTTCCATGAAAATAATGATGAGGATCTTAAAGTTATTGATGCATCTCCTATTAGATCTATGTTTTGCAATATGAATTTTGATGATTATGGGACTGATGATGAATCAACTTTTCCTAGAAGGCGTCCCAAGAATTTGGAGTCTTTAGATCTTGATGCTAAATTTGGTAAAAGTAGGATTGGAGAGTCCTCAACTTCAAATAACATTGAACCTACTATCTCGGATTTCAAGGAATTTGATTATGATAATTGTTCTTTAAAAGGTTGTATTTCCTTGTTGCAATCCGTTGTTAATTCTCCTCATGCTTATAGTCAAAATAAATCTTTTACCAAACATATCGTTGATGCCTTGATGCAATATTATGATGAAAAACTTAATTTGGAAGTTTCTATACCTAGAAAACTTAATGATGAGTGGGAACCAACTATAAAGATTAGAATTAAAGATCATGAGTGTTTTTCTTTGTGTGATTTGGGTGCTAGTGTTTCCACGATTCCGAAAAATTTATGTGATATTCTAGGTTTCCATGATCTTGATGATTGCTCTTTAAATTTGCACCTTGCGGATTCCACCATTAAAAATCCTATGGGAAGGATCAATGATGTTCTCATTGTTGCAAATAGAAATTTGGTGCCCGTGGATTTTATCGTTCTTGATATAGATTTCAATCTTTCTTGCCCTATTATTCTTGGTAGACCTTTCCTTAGAATGATTGGTGTGATTATTGATATGAAGGAAGGGAATATTAGATTCCAATTTCCATTAAAGAAAGGCATGAAGCACTTTCCAAGAAAGAAAGTCAAATTACCTTATGAATCTGTCATGCGTGTTACTTATGAATTTAGTGCCAAAGATGGCACCCGTTAGATCTATCTTTGCTTTTATGCCTAGCTAGGGGCGTTAAACGATAGCGCTAGTTGGGAGGTGTAACGCCCCGGATTCGATGTGCCAGATGTCCTCCAGTTATTCGTCGTTGTTGACATGTCATGTGTTTGCGTGTTGCATTTTGCCATGTCATCATCTGCATTTCATCCGCATGTTTTTCAAAACTTGCATCCGTTCGGGTTCTCCCGGTTCTCTTCGTTGTCCGTTCGGAGTCCAGACACACTCGCACGCGCCCGCGGCACCTCCGAAATATTATTTTATAAGTGGCATAAAAATGTTCTCGGAATGGGTTGCAACTTTTCGTGCGGTCTTATTATAGTGTAGACAGACCGCCTGCCAAGTTTCGTCGCATTTGGAGTCCATTTGATAGCCCAACCGTTAAACCTACAACCGCAATATAGCCGGTCTATACGTCGGACGTTTTCGGTATCCGGAAACTGCTGTCGGGCCTCTCTCTCTCTCTCTTCTCTCCCGCAGCCCATGGTCTCTCCACAGCCCACTAACCCCTCCTAGGCCCAGCCTACCTCCCCTCGCGTCTGGAACCGTCCGATCGAGATCGGAGGACCCCGAAAGCCCCCAAAACCCCTAACCCTAGCCCCCTTTCCTATATAAGCCCCTCCCCATGCCATTTTGGGCATTTTTCCTAGCACCTAGCCTTCCCTAACCCCCAGCCGCAGCTAATCTCCCCTCCTCCTCGGGATCTGCACCGCAGCCAACCCACCTTCTCCTCGTTTTCCGACGAGCTCCTACCTCTCCCTGCCACTTGTCGCCTCCGGAATGGCCGCGCCGTCACCAGCCGCAGCTCCCATCCAATCCCCTCGTGCCACATGTCCCTGCCCCGCTCCCTCCACCAGTCAGCGCCGCCGCGGCCCGTCCAGGCCCGCACGGGGCCCCCGAAGCCCATTGGGGCCCGTTCCTCAGCCCGCAGCCCCGAGCTCCCTGCCCCGCTCGATCTGGATTGAGAGGGAGCCCGAGC
Organism: Triticum aestivum; assembly: GCF_018294505.1. Lineage (NCBI taxonomy): Eukaryota > Viridiplantae > Streptophyta > Magnoliopsida > Poales > Poaceae > Triticum > Triticum aestivum. Next base: position 641,248,386 of record NC_057807.1, read on the forward strand.
GCTGCTCTCTCCCGCAGCGCCGGCGAGTTCGACTGCCTGCAGCCGTCGCCGGAGCCGCCATCTCCTCCGTCCCAGGTCGCCGCCTCCGCCATCTCCCGTCCTGCTCTCCTCCTTCCTCACGGTCCCCCTCTCTCTCTCTCGCAGGTCCTCGCCGCCCCATGGAGATCGCCGTCGCCGGCCACGTCTTCACCCGAACCCGGCCGGGATCCACCGGATCCGGTTGCCCCCGGCCGGATCTGCCCGTTCCCGCCACCCCTCGGCCTCCTCCTAGCCTCCCTGCCGCCGCGGCACGCCGCCTCCCCCGCTGCCATGGCCGCCTCCCTCCTGCGTGCTTATGCAACCGCACGAGGAGGAGGACGACCATGCCTCCATCTCCCGTGGGCCCCGCGCCCTCAGCCCACAAGCCGGCCCAGCCCGGCTCCCCCTCCTCGGCCTGCAAAGCCCCTCCCCGCCAACCTGGGCTAATCCTGCTAGGTGAGCCCCGCTATGCCCCGCCCTGTGCACGTTATAGCTATCCAGCGCTCACATGTTTTTTTTCAAAAAAATGACTAAGTCCTGAAATATTTTGACATTATCATGCCATGTTCATCGCATCATAACTCCATGCATACTGCTCCGTTTTGTGCGTGTAATATGTCAAATTGTTCTTCTCAACAAGTACTTCATTTCATTACATTGCATCATGTTCATTTGAGCTCATCTTGATGCCTAATCATCATTGCAAGAGTGCTAGTTGATGTTGTCTGCTGTCTGTTAACAGAACATGCTCATTTGTCATTTTTGCCATGATTGATGTGTCCATCCTATGAGGTTGATGTCTACATGTGTTTTGATCTATGTCATGCCATCTTTACAGGGGTGTATGCCATGTATTTTTGTGATCAATGTGGTGACTAGCACAAGCATGTAAACTAGGCCTCGTGATGTTGCTGATTTCAGTCCCTGTTCTGCTGTTATTTTTATGCCATGTAAACTTGATGCTACAGAGAGATCCATGCTTATTTTGAGATACTTCAGTAAGGATGTTTTGTACATATGGTTATGAGTTATCCATCCATGCCCCTGGTTGCATTTATAGCTTGCTGTAGATTGTTCATATCTTGCTCCAAACTTGCTAAATGATGTTGTTGTCAGCCTGTTGACATGGAGTTCAGTTTTGCCATGTGATTTCCTAGTGATCCATGCACCCTATGAACTTGCTTTGGACATGCTTTGCTTCATAAACATGTATTATTACTGTTGGTTGCCTTGCCATGCCATGTTTTTCTCTGTGGTGAGTGGTTCAAGCTCACCAACATGCCTATTTATTGTTGTTCCTGCCATGTATGAATCTGTCATATAACTTGCTATGTTTACATGGATGCCATCATATCTTCTGATCCTTTTTGGCTTATGGTCAGTAAGGGACTTTTGTTCTACGCATTTAGTAGTATCATGCCATGCATTTGTTTGCCATGGTAAGTTCTTGTAACATGTTCTTTGATAGCTCTAAACATTGCAACCTGATATTATTTTCTGCAAAGTTTGAAACTATTATCGTTTGCAATCTTGCCATGTGTGTTTGAGCTTGTTCTAGTATTTTCTGGAGATAGCTCATTGTTCATGTTTTGTTATGCTTTACCTGTACATCATGCCCATGCCTCTTTTTTTGTTGAGGTCCTGTAGCATGTTGTTTTGATGTTTGCAAGATGCCTAGTTGCTGTTTTGGACAGATTGTTGTTATGACTTGTATAGAGTGTATCTGTTGCACCGTTGCTCCATTTTGAGTGTGCTCTATATGAAACTTGCTTGATTTTGCATGTAGCTTCATATTATCATGTTGCATACTTGTTTTGAGGTGTTTGCTTGATGTTTTTATGCATTTTGCATCAATGCCATGTTTAACTTGTTTTGCTCATATCTTCTAGGCCGTAGCTCCGAACTAAATGAACTTTATATGTAACTTGACTAGAATTTCGTGTAGATCATCTTTGTGCATCTTAACTTGCTGTTTAACAACTTGAACATAAGGTTTATTAAGATCTGGACCAATTTCGAAATATGCATATGAGGACTTACCGGAATTGTTATATGTAGTTTACGGCCTCATTTAAACTTGCCTTGATGTGTTGCTCTTGTATGCATCATCTCTTGCCATGAGTAGCTCCATGTAGTCTTGTCTTCATCATACTTGGTTGAGCATCATACCTTGTTCTTGTGTGGTGTGTTTACCGTGTTGTGTGCTTCTTCTCGATAGTTCCTGTTTCGTTGCGATCGTGAGGATTCGTTCGTCTACGCTTGGTTCGGCTTCATCCATTCGTCTTCTTCATGGACTCGTTCTTCTTCCTAGAAGGATTTCAGGATCTCACTACTATCACTGCTATGCTAGTTGTTTCGTTCTATCGCTATGCTGCGCTACCTATCACCTGTTTATTAAGCCTCCCAAATTGCCATGAACCTCTAACCTTTGACACCTTTCCTATGCAAATCGTTGTTTGGCTATGTTATCGCTTTTGCTCAGCCTCTCTTATAGTGTTGCTTGTTGCAGGTGAAGTTGAAGATTACTCCATGGTGGACAGGATTTTGGTTGGGATATCACAATATCTCTGATATTATTAATGCATCTATATACTTGGTAAGGGGTTGAAGGCTCGGCCTTATGCCTGGTGTTTTGTTCCACTCTTACCGCCCTAGTTTCCGTCATACCGGTGTTATGTTCCCGGATTTTGCGTTCCTTACGCGGTTGGGTGATTTATGGGACCCCCTTGACAGTTCGCTTTGAATAAAACTCCTCCAGCAAGGCCCAACCTTGGTTTTACCATTTGCCTCACCACCACCTACATTTCCCTTGGGAGTAATTAACCCGAGGGTCATCTTTATTATAGCCCCCCCGGGCCAGTTCTTGTCTAAGGGTTGGTCCAAACTAGAGCACCGTGCGGGACCATCCCTTGGCAACTTGGGTTACGTCGGTACCTGTACGCTTAGCTTATCCGGTGTTGCCCTGAGAACGAGATATGTGCAGCTCCTATCGGGATTGTTGGCGCATCAGGCGGTCTTGCTGGTCTTGTTTTACCATTGTTGAAATGTCTTGTAAACCGGGATTCCGAGTCTGATCGGGTCTTCCTCGGAGAAGGAATATCCTTCATTGATCGCGAGAGCTTATCATGGGCTAAGTTGGGACACCCCTGCAGGGTATAATCTTTTGAAAGCCGTGCCTACGGTTATAGGCAGATGGGAATTTGTTAATGTCCGGTTGTAGATAACTTGACACCAGATCCGAATTAAAACGCATCAACCACGTGTGTAGCCGTGATGGTCTCTTCTCGGCGGAGTCCGGGAAGTGAACATGGTTTTTGGGTTATGTTTGACGTAAGTAGGAGTTCAGGATCACTTCTTGATCATTGCTAGCTTCACGACCGTTCCGCTTGCTCTCTTCTCGCTCTTATTTGCGTATGTTAGCCACCATATATGCTTAGTCGCTGCTGCAGCCTCACCACTTTACCCCTTCCTTTCACATTAAGCTTTGCTAGTCTTGGTACCCATGGTAATGGGATTGCTGAGTCCTCGTGGCTCACAGATTACTACAACAACTGTTGTAGGTATAGGTTGTGCGATGATCATGACGCGAGAGCGATGTTTGCTTGTTTTGGAGTTCTTCTTCTGCTTCTTCTTCGATCAGGGGATAGGTTCCAGGTTGGCAGCCTGGGCTAGCAGGGTGGATGTCATTTGAGTTTCTGTTTGTCTTCCATCCGTAGTCGGATGTTGATCTCTTGTAAGATGATGTTGTATTCGTGTGGCATTGTATGCCTTATGTATGTATCCCCATCTATTATGTAATGTTGATGTAATGATATCCACCTTGCAAAAGCGTTTCAATATGCGGGTCTATCCTTGGTGGGACCTTCGAGTTCCTTTTGGATAGGGTCGCATATTGGGCGTGACAGGAGGCAACCCAATTTTCTTTGTGTTTTTTGTTTTTGCTCCTTTTTAGTAATAAATCTTGCATCTACCTTATGTTTAGATGTGTTTTTATCATTTAATTAGTGTTTGTTCCAAGTAGAACCTATAGGATAACCTATGATGATAGTTGATTTGATTCTGCTGAAAAACAGAAACTTTGCACGCACGAATATAATATTGTGAAATCACAGAAATGTGCTTTTGTGTTGATTCTTTATGCTGCTGATCAATAAACAAATTGTCCAGGACTTCCTATTTTGGTAGGATTTTTAGAGTTCCAGGAGTTTGCGTTAGTTACAGATTGCTAAAGATTGTTCTGTTTTTGACAGATTCTGTTTTTCGTGTGTTGTTTGCTTATTTTGATGCATCTATGGCTAGTAAAATAGTTTATAAACCATAGGGAAGTTGGAATACAGTATGTTTAACACCAAAATAAATAAAGAATGAGTTCATTACAGTAACTTATGTGGTGGTTTTGTTTTCTTTCACTAACGGAGCTTATAAGATTTCCTGATGAGTTTTGTGTTGTGAAGTTTTCAAGTTTTGGGTAAAGCTTTTATGGACTATGGAATAAAGGGTGGCAATAGCCTAAGCTTGGGGATGCCCAAGGCACCCCAAGATATTCAAGAATAGCCAAAATCCTAAGCTTGGGGATTCCCCGGGAAGGCATCCCCTCTTTCGTCTTCGTTCATTGGTACTTTACTTGGAGCTATATTTTTATTCGCCACATGATATGTGTTTTGCTTGGAGCGTCGTGTATTATATTATTCTTTACTTTTTAGTTTACCACAATCATCCTTGCTGTACACACCTTTTGGGAGAAGCCTATTTGATTAGAATTTGCTAGAATACTCTATGTGCTTCACTTATATTTTTTGAGCTTGATAGTTTTTGCTCTAGTGCTTCACTTATATCTTTTAGAGCACGATGGTGTCTTAATTTTGAAGAAATTTCTAGTCTCTCATGCTTCACTTATATTATTTTGAGAGTCTTTTAGAACAGCATGGTATTTGCTATGATCATAAAGTTGGTCCTAGAATGATGAGCATCCAAGTTTGGTATAATAAAAACTATCATAGAAAGTGAATTGGATGCTATGATTAATTTGACGCTTGATAATTGTTTTGAGATATGGAGGTAGTGATATTAAAGTTATGCTAGTTGGGTGATTATGAATTTAAAGAATGCTTGTGTTGAAGTTTGTGATTCCCGTAGCATGCACGTATGGTGAACCGCTTTGTGATGAAGTTGGAGCACAATTTTATTTATTGAGTGTCTTCCTTATGAGTGGCGGTCGGGGACGAGCGATGGTCTTTTCCTACCAATCTATTCCCCTAGGAGCCTACGCGTAGTGCTTTGGTTTTTGATGACTTCTAAATTTTTGCAATAAGTGCATGAGTTCTTTTGACTAATGTTGAGTCCATGGATTATACGCACCCTTTCACCCTTCCACAATTGCTAGCCTCAAAACAGCCACCATACCTACCTATTATGGCATTTCTATAGCCATTCTGAGATATATTGCCATGCAACTTTCCACCGTTCCGTTCATATGACATGCATTACTTTTGTCATATTTCTATTTGCGTGATCATGTAGTTGACATTGTATTTGTGGCAAGGCCACCTTCATAATTTTCATACATGTCACTCTTGATTCATTGCATATCCCGGTACACCGCCGGAGGCATTCATATAGAGTCATACCTTGTTCTAGCTTTGAGTTATAATTCTTTAGTTGTAAATCCATAAAAGTGTGATGATCTTCATTATTATAGCATTGTCCTAGTGAGGAAAGGATGATGAAGACTATGATTCCCCCACAAGTCGGGATGAGACTTCGGACTTTACAAAAAGAAAGAAAAAAAGGAAAAAAAAGAAAAATAGAAAGGCCAAAAAGAAAATAAAAAAGAACAAGGCCAAAGAAAAAAAGGGGAAAAAGAGAAAAGAAAAAGGAAAAAAATAAAATGAGAGAAAAAGAGAGAAGGGACAATGCTACTATCTCTTTTATCACACTTGTGCTTTAAAATAGCACCATGATCTTCATGATAGAGAGTCTCATATGTTGTCACTTTCATATACTAGTGGGAATTTTTCATTATAGAACTTGGCTTGTATATTCCAATGATGGGCTTCCTCAAAAATGCCCTAGGTCTTCGTGAGAAAGCGAGTTGGATGCACACCCACTTAGTTTCTTTTGTTGAGCTTTCATATATTTATAGCTGTAGTACATCCGTTGCATGGCAATCCCTACTCACTCACATTGATATCTACTAATGGGCATATCCATAGCCCATTGATATGCCTGGTTAATGTGAGACTATCTTCTGCTTTTTTGTCTTCTCCACAACCACCATTTTATTCCACATATAGTGCTATGTCCATGGCTCACGCTCATGTATTGCGTGAAAGTTGAAAGAGTTTGAGATTATTAAAGTATGAAACAATTGCTTGGCTTGTCATCGGGGTTGTGAATGATTAAATACTTTGTGTGATGAAGATAGAGCAATAGCCAGACTATATGATTTTGTAGGGATAACTTTCTTTGGCCATGTTATTTTGAGAAGACATGATTGATTTGATTAGTATGCTTGAAGTATTACTATTTCTTATGTCAATATGAACTTTTATTTTGAATCATTTGGATCTGAACATTCATGCCACAATAAAGAAAATTACATTATAAATTATGCTAGGTAGCATTCCACATCAAAATTTCTCTTTTTATCATTTACCTACTCGAGGACGAGCAGGAATTAAGCTTGGGGATGCTTGATACGTCTCCAACATATCTATAATTTTTTATTGTTCCATGCTATTATATTACCCCCTTTGGATGTTTATGGGCTTTATTTTACACATCTATATCATTTTTGGGACTAACCTACTAACCGGAGGCCCAGCCCATATTGTTGTTTTTTTGCCTATTTCAGTGTTTCGAAGAAAAGGAATATTAAACGGAGTCCAAATGGAATGAAACCTTCGGGAGCATGATTTTTGGAATGAACGTGATCCAGAGGACTTGGAGTGCAAGTCAAGAAGCATTCGAAGCTCCCACAAGATAGGAGGGCACGTCCCCCTGTCTCGTGGGCCCCTCGGGCGGCCACCGACGTACTTCTTCCTCCTATATATACCTATGTACTCCAAAAACAACCAGGAGGAGGACGAAACACAATTTCCACCACCGTAACCTTCTGTATCCGCGAGATCCATCTTGGAGCCTTCGCCGGTGTTCTGCCGGAGGGGGAATCGACCACGGAGGGCTTCTACATCAACATCCTGCCCCTCCGATGAGTTGTGAATAGTTTACCACAGACCTACGGGTCCATAGTTATTAGCTAGATGGCTTCTTCTCTCTTTTTGGATCTCAATACAATGTTCTCCCCCTCTCTTGTGGAGATCTATTCGATGTAAACTCTTTTTGCGGTGTGTTTGTCGAGATCCGATGAATTGTGGGTTTATGATCAAGTTTATCTATGAATAGTATTTGAATCTTTTCTGAATTCTTTTATGTGTGATTGAGTTATCTTTGCAAGTCTCTTCGAATTATCAGTTTGGTTTGGCCTACTAGATTGATCTTTCTTGCCATGGGAGAAGTGCTTAGTTTTGGGTCCAATCTTGCGGTGTCCTTACCTAGTGACAGAAAGGGTTGCAAGGCACGTATTGTATTGTTGCCATCGAGGATAACAAGATGGGGTTTATATCATATTGCTTGAGTTTATCCCTCTACATCATGTCATCTTGCTTAATGCGTTACTCTATTCTTATGAACTTAATACTCTAGATGCAGGCAGGAGTCGGTCAATGTGTGGAGTAATAGTAGTAGATGCAGGCAGGAGTCGGTCTACTTATTATGGACGTGATGCCTATATACATGATCATGCCTAGATAATCTCATAACTATTCGCTTTTCTATCAATTGCTCGATAGTAATTTGTTCACCCACCGTAATACTTATGCTATCTTGAGAGAAGCCACTAGTGAAACCTATGGCCCCCGGGTCTATCTCTTATCATATTTGCTTCCAATTTACTTTTATTTGCATCTTTACTTTTTGCATCTATATTATAAAATACCAAAAATATATTTATCTTATCTTACTATCTTTATTAGATCTCACTTTCGCAAGTGGCCGTGAAGGGATTGACAACCCCTTTATTGCGTTGGTTGCGAGTTCTTTGCTGGTTTGTGTAGGTGCGTGGGACTTTTGAGGAGCCTCTTACTGGATTGATACCTTGGTTCTCAAAAACGGAGGGAAATACTTACGCTACTATTGCTGCATCACCCTCTCCTCTTCGAGGAAAACCAACGCAAGCTCAAGACGTAGAACACGTCAACACTCATCGGACTGCACACATCAGTATGTATGATTTCCAACGAGTCACTTGCCCTTTCAATTGTTCTGGAAAACGGGGTTTAATCATCTTGCCCGTGAGGCATCGTTCGCATGTGTCAAGTGATTCAAAATCAAGTGACTCCAAAAGTCCATCGGCATGGAGTTTCTTCATGCGCTTTACACCAATATGACCTAAGCGGCAGTTCCACAAGAAAGTGGTACTATCATTATCAACTCTACATCTTTTAGCATCAATGTTATGAACATGTGTATCATCACTATGTAGATTCAATAAGAATAAACCCCTCATAATGGGTGCATGACCATAAAAGTATTACCCATATAAATAGAACAACAATTATTTCTCTGATTTAAATGAGTAATTGTCTCATATTAAACAAGATCCAGATATAATGTTCATGCTCAAAGCAGACACTAAATAACAATTATTTAGGTTTATCACTAATCCCGATGGTAATCAAAGAGCGAGCGTGCCGACGGCGATCACATCAACCTTGGAACCATTTCCAACGTGCATCATCACTTCAACCTTCGCCAGCCTTCATCTATTCCGTAGTTCCTGTATAGTTTGCTAAAACATGTTTAGAGTTGCAATTGTGAGCAACCGCACCGGTATCAATTACCCAGGCACTACAACGAGAGCTGGTAAGGAACACATCAATAACATGTATATCATATATACCTTTGTTGATGTTGCCCCCCTTCTTGTTGGCCAGATACTTGGGGCAATTCCGCTTCTAGTGGCCAGTTCCCTTGCAATAGAAGCACTCAGTTTCAGGCTTGGGTCCAGCCTTGGGTTTCTTCACGTGAGGAGCAACTGCTTTGCCACTCTTCTTGAAGTTTCCCTTCTTTCCCTTCCTCTTCTTGAAACTAGTGGTTTTATTGACCATCAACACTTGATGCTCCTTCTCGATGTCTGACTCAGCAACTTTCAACATCGCGAACAGCTCGGAGACTCACTTGTTCATCCCTTGCATGTTACAGTTCAACAGAAAGCTCTTATAGCTAGGTGATAGCGATTCAAGAACTCTGTCAGTGACAGCCTCCGGCGGGAGCTCAACTCCCAACTCAGCCAGATGGTTGTAATACCCAGACATTCTGAGTATGTGCTCACTGATAGAGCTATTCTCCTCCATTTTGCAGGCATATAACTATCGAAGGTCTCATACCTATCGATCTGGGCATTCTTCTCAAAAATAAACTTCAACTCCTGGAACATCTCATATGCTCCATGATGTTCAAAATGCCTTTGAAATCCCGGTTCTAAGCCATACAACATAGCACATTGAACTATTGTGTAGTCATCAACACATGACTGCCAGGCGTTCACAACGTCCAGAGTTGCTGGAGGGGGTGACGCACCAAGCTGTGCATCAAGGACATAAGAATTTTGGGAAGCCGTGAGGATAATCCTCATATTATGGGCCCAGTCCACAAAGTTGCTTCCATCATCTTTCAACTTAGCTTTCTCTAGGAACGCATTCAAATTCAAGGGAGCTACTGCGTGAGTCATTGAGCTACAACATAATTTGCAAAGATTACTTAGACTATTGTTCAAGATAATGAGTTTAATTAATCATATTACCTAAGAACTCCCCCTCAAATCAACATCCCTCTGGTTGTCCGAGTGTAACATGATCCAAATTCACCAACCCAAGTCCGATCATCACGTGAGATGAGGTGGTTTCAATGGTGAAGATCTCCATGTTGATCATATCTACTATATGACTCATGTTCGACCTTTTGGTCTCTTGTGTTTCGAGGCCATGTCTATACATGCTAGGCTCGTCAAGTTTAACGCAAGTGTTCCGCATATGCAAAATTTGCTTGCAACTGTTGTATGCGAACATAGGGTCAATCATACCCGATCATCATGTGGTGCTTCGAAACGACGAACTTTTGCAACGGTACACACTTGGGGAGAACACAATTTTATCTTGAAATTTTAGTGAGGAATCACCTTATAATGCTACCGTCGTCCTAAGCAAAATAAGATGTATAAAAGGATTACCATCACATGCAAATCATCAGTGACATGATATGGCCATCATATTGTGCTTTTGATCTCCATCTTCAAAGCACCGTCATGGTCACCATCGTCACCGTCATGACACCATGATTTCCATCATCATGATCTCCATCATCGTGTCGCCATTGGGGTTGTCATGCCAATCATGCTTCTACAACTATTGCTACCGCTTAGCGATAAAGTAAAGCATTACATAGCGCTTAATGTTTGACACGCGGGTCATACAATAATTAAAGACAACCCTATGCCTCCTGCCGGTTGCCATATTCATCGACATGCAAGTCGTGATAATCTATACAAAACATAATCATCTCATACATCAAATATATCTCACCATGTCTTTGGCCATATCATATCACGACATATTCTGCAAAAACAAGTGAGACGTCCTCTACTTTGTTGTTGCATGTTTTACGTGGCCGCTATGGGTGACTAGTAAGAACCGCTCTTACCTACGCAAAGCCAGGACGGTGATATTCAAGTTGCTATTTAACCTTCTACAAGGACCGTCTTCATCGAATCTGATTCAACTAAGGTGGGAGAGACACACACCCGACAGCCATCCTTATGCAACAAGTTGCATGTCAGTCGATGGAACAGGTCTCATGTACGTGGACATGTAAAGTTGGTCCAGGACGCTTCATCCCACAATACCGCTGAATCAAGATAAGACAAAGGAAGGAAGCAATATGAATATCAATGCCCACAAACTCCTTTGTGTTCTACTTGTGATGTCATCTACGCAGAGACCTAGCTCGTGATGCCACTGTTGGGGAACGTTGCATGGGAGACAAAAAAATTCCTGCGCTCACCAAGATCAATCTAGGAGATGCACATCTACGAGAGGAGAGTGGTGTCTACATACCCTTGTAGACCGAAAGTGTCAACAATCTAGAGATCATGGTTGGTGTAGTCGTACTCCCGTTGAGATCTAATCTGATCCAAGTACCGTGTGTGCGACACCTCTGAGTTTAGCACACATCTGGCTCGGCGGCATCCTCTCCTTCTTGATCCAGCAAGGGAGGGATAGGAGGTAGATGAGATCTGAACCAACACAACGGCGTGGTGGTGGTGGTGGCAGCGGAACTCCGGGAGGGCTTCACCGAGCGCATACCGGTGAAACATGGGAGGAGTTGGGAGAGGTAACGGGCAAGGACCGAAGGGCGGCTGCCCCCAACGCCTCCCCACCTTTATATAGGCGTGGAGGGGCTGGTGAGTTGCTCTCCAAGGCCCTAGGGTCGTTGGTCAAAGGGAAGGAAGGAAATCCCTCCGTTCCTTTCCCACCGATCGCTATCCCCCCGTTTTAGGGATCCTAATCTTATCCCTTCGGGATATGATACTATTACTTTTAAGGGAGGATCTTGGTGCATACAAACCAGGGTTCTGGGAACTTTCCCCACTACCCACGTTCATGTGGGTCCCCCATGCAGGTGGGCCCCGCTCCGGAACCTTCCAGAACTTTCCCGGTAAAATATCGAAAAAACTCGAACTTTTTCCGAAACCCCGATAAAAACTTTCCATATATGAATCTTTACCTACAGACTATTCTGGAGCTCCTCGTAAAGTCCCGGATCCCATTCGGTTCATCGACCAACCTTTGGATTTTCCACTATTAATATCTCAATACTACCCTAGCGCTACCGAATGTTAAGTGTGCGACCCTACGGGTCCGGGAATATGCAGACATGACCGAGACTCCTCTCCGGTCAATAACCAATAGCGGGACATGGATGCCCATATTGGTTACTACATATTCAATGAAGATCTTTATCGGTTGAACAAGGATGTCAAGGATTCAGCTAATCCCGTATGCAGTTCCCTTTGTCCATTAGTATGTTACTTGCCCGAGATTCGATCATCGGTATCTCCACACGTAGTTCAATCTCGTTACTGGCAAGTCTCTTTACTCGTTTCGTAATACAGGATCCCGTGGATAACTCCTTAGTCACATTGCTTGCAAGCTCATTGTGATGTTGTATTACCAAGTGGGCCCCGAGATACCTCTCCATCATACGGAGTCACAATCCCAGTCTCGATCCATGCCAACTCAATAGATACCTCAGAGATACCTGTAGAGCATCTTTATAGTCACCGAGTTACGTTTCAACGTTTGATACACACAAGGTACTCCTCTGGTGTTAGTGAGTTGCATGATCTCATGGTTATAGGAAAAGATACTTGACATGCAGAAAACAATAGCAATAAACTTGATACGATCATATGCTACGTTTATTGTTTGGGTCTTGTCCATCGCATCATTCTCCTAATGATGTGATCCCGTTATCAAATTACAACTCATGTCTATGGCTAGGAAACCATAGCCATATTTGATCAACAAGCTAATCTGGTAGAGGCTCACTAGGGACATGTTGTTGTCTATGTATCCACACATGTATTTGAGTTTGCAGTCAATACAATAATAGCATGGATAATAAATGATTATCATGAACAAGGAAATATAATAATAACCACTTTATTATTGCCTCTAGGGCATATTTCCAACAAAACCACAGCCATTTTTTATGTCATTACTTGGTATATGTAACATGTTGGCTATCATTCTATCGGGGTCCTTGTGTGACTTTCAGTTTGTTCTTGAAGGAAGGATGCCACCATATACTATCAAAATATCAGAGAGGAAGAATCCTGACTGTTGTCTTGGGGGTCGTTTCTCCATCCCTTCTTGTGATATACCTTGGTAATGCATGAGATAAGGAGGGGAAGAGACCATCACCAACGGTCGAAATATCTGTGAGGGAGTGTACACCATATAGTTTTGAAATATCAGAGAGAAAGAATCCCGACTGTTGTCATGGGGGTCGCTTCTCCTTCGTTCCCGTGTTCTAGATAATTTGGTGTAACGCAACCGGGAACGAAGGGAGGAGCGACCATCACCGACGGTCGAATATGTCAGAGAGGGAGTGCCCACCATATACACCATGTACATGAGATGATCGTTTTCAAGGCAGACTCGATAGACCGAAAGTCAACTAGTGCTGAATAGTGATTTGTATGTTGAGTTCCTGGTAATTGTTGTCGATTTATAATCTCTGAATCATGAACACAGTAAATGTCTGACAATGATAGGATCCCTAAGAGCGATTACCGCGGCGACTACCGGGGTACGTGTGACATACCTCACCTGGAAAATGGTAGGTTGTTCACCATCAAGTTGGATGACACCTTCGATGTTTTTACGGTATGTATGGGCGACAAGTATTTTTTTGTAATTCTTGACTTGTGCTTCTTTGCTTCAACGTGTAATTTCTGTTTTTTACAATTTGACTAGTAAATCCCCTGCCATGCAAGATGGTATGTCTTGGAGAAGCTTGATTTCCAAGATAGTGAGAATATGGAGACAAGGAAAGCTCACCTTAGAACTCAACATGGTTATGCTTTTCGGGTTAAGCTCTACAATGTAGTTAATCACTCACATTTTGGTTGCTCAAATTGGAGAGCTCTATGCAAGGCCTATGGATTTTCAGGAGGATATGCAAATAACGTTCGATATTCGTCCTAAAGATGATATTGAAGACAATATCGACATTTGGGTGGATGTGGATATGCTTCAAGTTCTATCTCTATGTGAGTTTGTCAAATAAATGTGTTAAGTAATTTATATTATTTATTTAAAAATAGTTGATAGCTTATTTCCATTCTTCAAGAAATGTACGGAAGGTAGTAAAAAATACCTACTACACTTATGGCTCTGAACTAACTTGCGAGGAGAAAAATCATCTTGTCTCATTTATTAATGATGTTGAGACTTTCAAGAACAATTATGAAATTAACCCAAATTATGCTCAATACGTGCCACTAGTCCACGTGTTGAACTACAGTAACATCCATGGAGTTTGCATTGTGAGATTTTTCTTACTATTATGTCAACGGTGCATATTTTTCATACATTCTTCTTAAACTAAACTACATTGCTTACTATGTTATTATTATGTTCTTCAACATAAACTCCCGAAGGATTGTGTGCCTCATATGATGTATATGGAAGGTGACATGGATATTATTAGCTTATGGCCAAGTCTACCTACGGTTCACCGCAGTCCATACTCGATTTCTCGAAGAGATGAAGACCTCACAATCAAAGGTTGGAGAAAAGTTATGAATGATCGCAGGGAACTACTTGGAGGCAACATGGTGCGCAGCCCACAAACTGGAGACAGGTGGATCTCTATTCTCCATAGTGGAGATTTAGGGGATATCCTGTTTTATGTTATTTTACCTTAGAGAGAGAAGCAGGTCCTAACTAATACTTGGCATGTGCTACAATGATGATGAGTTATTACCTAGGATGATAACCATTAGCTAATGTTGGTCAACTTGTCATATGCTATATTGATAGTGAGTTATTATATGACTAAGATGGTGATGAGGAGGCCGTACTACCTAATTGTCATGTGCTAGAATGATGATTTATTATATATAAAACTACGGATGATGAGTTGTTATATGACTACGGATGATGATGATGTGTTATTATTATATGACTACGGATGATGAGTTGTTATATCAGAGGTTGTGTAAGAAACACATATTAGATTAAAGTGGACTGATCCAAGTGAACAAGTTGAATTAGTAGGACGATATGCTGTTTGGACGACGCCATCCCAACAGCATATCGGCCTACTAATTCAACTTGCTCACTTGGATCCTTCCACTTTAATCCAATATGTGTATGATGTGATAATATTGTATGTGTATGATATAATGAGAGCATTGCATAATTTTTTTACAAATACATCATAAATACAGGGTAGAAAAAATACAAAAAATATTAGCAGTAGCGCCGGGTAATGGCGTAGCAGCAGCGCGGGATTAGTAGTACCGAGGCGTACAAACCTACGCTACTGATATGTACATAAGCAGTAGCGCGGGTTAAAACCAGCGCTACTGCTAAAACTTAGTTGTAGCGCCCTAGCAATAGCGCGGGGCCGCACTACTACTACGACATCAACCCACACTATTGCTAGGGATTTCCCTAGTAGTGTATTGTGTTTAGACTCAATTATGTCTTCCCATTCCATGTTGATGTCGCATACAAGAATGGTGGCGATGCTGATACGATAATCATTACGATGGGCTCTCCATTTTGACGTAGAGTACCTTCAGATTTTGATCTACCAAAACCGACATAAAACAATTTTTAATCTAATTTAACCTTGTCATGAGGTATATTTTAATCTAGTAAAAAATTTTGTGATTACAAATATTTCGAAACCTACCAATATTATTTAATATTAGACAATTTCGTTAAACTATAAAACTTGATCGAGGGTTATCGCGTTCTCCAAGGAGTTGGATCCATTCACTTGCAGGCAGCAGAACAGGGTGTCTTCATGATTAGATTAGAGTTCGTACATCATTACGAGTGGTTGAAACGGGTCGACTGTTGTCCCATGTTTATCCCTACTCCACCTTCTATTCAACAACTGTGTACCCTTACCTTACAGTAAACCTATGTAGGCAACACATAACTACTATATATATATATATATATATATATATATATATATATATATATATATATATATATATATACGGTCTATTCTGCTAATATTATCAGAATAACTATTCTGCACACCACTTTCGCACTGCACGCTGAACGCAAGTGCACGTCATTCTTTGAATCATGTGTGCTGCAGTACTCACACGAGTGAACTTCTCGTTGGAAAAAACTGCACGCGTTATTTTTTCGGTACTGTTTTCACTCTAATTTTTTAACCGTTTATCGGAATTAGGCGTGTAATATACCGTTGAAAATCTATGGATTAGGCACAACTTCGACATGTTGAACATTTTTCAAGATTCCACACGGTTTAAGAGCAGTTTTGAAAATGGTGCGGGGGATGACGAGTGGCAGCGAGCTTTTTTTGCGTTTTTTTTTTCTAAACCGCTTGTCGGAATGAAGCAAATGATACGCCGTTGGATAGATATCGTTGAGGCGCATCTTTTCTATATATAAATCTTTCTCTAATTCGTTACGGTTTAAGAGCAGTTTCAAATTTACTAAATCGCGGAATTCTGTTTTTCAAGTTTTTTTAAAATTTTCGGTACTGCTTTCACTCCAGTTTTTTAACCGTTTGTCAAAGCGAGGAGTGTGATACGCCGTTGGAAAGCTACGGACGAGGCGCAACTTTCGTATGTTGAAACGTTTTTGAGATTCCTTACAGTTATAAGTTAATTTTGAAAATCGTGTGGCGAATGACGTGTGGCAGCGGCCGTTTTTTCGTAAAAAAAATTAAACCGCTCGGCGGAATGATGCAAATGATACATCATCGGAAAGATATCGACGAGGCGCAACTTTTTCATGTAGAACAAGCTCTCTAATTCCTTACGGTTTAAGAGCAGTTTTAAAATTACTAAAATGCGGATACTCTGTTTTTGATACACCAAAACCGACGTGTGTACTGCATGAGACAGAAGAACACACTGCTTCGGACAGAAAACCGCACTACATCAGACAGTCAAGCGAACTTCATGATTTGTCTTATCGGGCGTAAATTTTCTCAAATGAGCTTTTTTGTGAGTTGTTGTTTTCATTTTTTTATGAACGACAAAAGAACGCACTGCTTCGGACGGAAAGCCACACTGCATCAGACACTCAAGCGAACTTCATGATTTGTCTTGTCGGGCGTAAATTTTTCTCAGATGAGATTTTTGTGAGTTTTTGTTATCATTTTTTTATGAAATATAGAAGAACGCACTGATTCGGATGGAAAACCGCACTGCATCAGAGAGTCAAATGAACTTCATGGTTTCTTTCGTCATTTTATAAAAAAATTAGTTTTCTTTTGACTGTTTTTTCTAATAAGTGGACCGCAGAGACTGAGCGAGTGAACTACATCTGATAAGAAGCGAACCTCTTCGAAATGTTTCGGTTTCCGTTGAATTTTTTTAGTCTCATCTCGACTACATGGTCAATGTTTAGTGAGCTGCATGAAAGGGGCAAATGGGCTGCATTAAAAATCACATTGCATCAAAAGAATGTTACCTCCCACCAACATTATTTTTTGATTTTTTTAAAGAACAAGTGAACCGCACAAAAACACAAAGTACTGCATGATCGAGCCAAACAAACTGCACGCACACATTTTGTTTTTGCACCACTATCTATGGTCGCTGATGATGTTCATGGGGCACAATACATCCATCAATTGTTTTACACAACCACACACACATACATACACACAAAATCAGCAGTAGCACCTGCCAGAGCTGCAAGAGAGGATCAGTAGAACTGTATTTGGGGACCAACCGAGCTGCACAAAATCAGAAACCTGCAAATGTAGCTAAAGATGACACTGGCACACCAGCACCAAAATCTATAAAATCAACAGAAAAACTAGTAACTGGTCGCCCAACCGCACCGCACCGTGAGCACAAGCAAACTACAGTGCTGTGCACTAGCAAAATCTAAAGAATTTTCTTTCTTAACTGCAATAGAACCAGCACGCCGGCGCCTGCAAACGAATTTGGAACATGCAAGAGCTGGGCTCGTGCAAGTGTACTGCATAGCTGGCCGGAGTCAAGGATCCCCACGGCAATGCTGCTGGAGCCACTCGTCAAGGGGAAGGACCCCTTTTGTGTGACTCCTCACCCGCAAGCCACCGGAGCAGCAGCTCCCAACCGCCGGCACACCAGCGACCGAATCTAGGGGCGGGGGGAGGAGGTCTGTGGTGGCATCACGTTGCAGATCGAGGGGGAACGGGAGGAGCGCACCAGGACGGCGCGGAACGGCACAGAAGCCCTGGTCAATGGGGAGTAGAGCGCACCAAGTAGCTGCAAGGCCAACCAAACTGCACGCCGACCCTTCTCCTCCTCCGGCACGCTGGCCCTGCTCTACCAGCCCTCGCGCCGCCGCCCTGCCCATCCCTTGGAGGGAAGGCGTCACCACTGCCTCCATCCTCGGCGTCGCAGATGTGATGGTGCGGCATGGTGGATGGCCATGGCCTAGCCGCCCACCCTAGATCCGGCGATTATGCACGGCGGTGAGCGTTGGCTGGTGTCGGGGCAGTTGGAGAGGCTGCTGTCGAGCTCATCGCTGGGTAGGGGGGATATCACCTCTCCCTGGATGGGATCGAGGGGAGGTGACTCCGACAACAATAGGATCGCCGCCGGGGACGCAGGGGGAGCTCGGGTGTAGGGGCGCAGGAGATCAGCGCGTCGGCGTTGTACGAGGAGGGAGGCAGAGCGGGTTCCTCCGGGCACATGCGCGGCCGCTGCCCCCTCCCATCGTGGGATCCTCCGGCCGGTGCAGCCCGAGGCAGGGTGCTCCGCCCATCAAGGTGGCTGTGAGCGGGGAGGCGGCGAGGGCGGGGTGGGCCGCCGGAGAAGGTGGGCCGGTTGGGCGGACCACTGGGGGAGCGCGGCGGTAGTTGGCCGGCCTGGGGCGTGGCGCGCGGAGCAGTGGGTTGGTGGATCAGGAGGGGTGGGATGTAGGAGGAAGGTGGAAGGGATCGAGCGAGGAGTGGGGGAGATGGGTCGGTGGGGTGGGTTGGTTTTTTTTGTGCATGCGGTTCGCGTCGGGTGGGTACAGTGGGTTAGGTGGGGGTGTGCAGAATAAGATTAGGTGTGCAGAATAAGGTCTTAAGGGGTGTTATCTTAATAGACCCACCCTATATATATATAATGTTTTGTGGGAAGTTTATGTTGATAAAGGATTTGCTTATCCATGAACTGACCAGCATGCCTTAGGTTTTATACACATCATGGCTAGAATGTTTTGAGAGACCTACATTTTTTGTATGATAAGGAAGAGACCCTACCATTCGATTATATATTTATTATTGAATAGGAAAAGTTTGGAAATGAGCTTGGGCCAAGAGGCTGGGAAAACAAAGGACATGGTCTACCGGTTCATGGGAACCTTGTGGTTACATATCTAGCTCAGTAATTGATGTTCTTAAAGGAATTAGCCATTTATTTGTTGATTTTCACAACTCCATTACATAATATCTTCTTTGCATGACATATGTCTAATATAATTTAAAAGCAATTGTTTTCCATTCTTGGCATTG